>NC_139921.1:27727770-27875270 GCF_963514095.1 Eutrigla gurnardus
CAGAAGAAGTGGGACCCTCCTGTCCCCTCCTGGTTAAACGAGACCATGACTGAAGTTTTTTCAGGAATATATTTTTCGACTGAATTGTGGCGATTATTCTAAATGTTTTAACTTATTTTCTTGCCAAAGAAAACAAAAAATCAGAGCAGAAAAGCCTCAGAGAAACGCTTGTTAGGCCTTCCACACAAAGGAGATTATTTAAGGCTCTTGACAACAGCATGACCCACTGTGTAGCAGGGAAACAGTGGGCCTTTACATGACTCATTCATCCACACAAAAAACATCAGGCACAAAGGAGGAAATGTGACCGATGCATTTTTTTCATATTAGCCTGATTCCAGACCTCTAAATCTCCCACATCGAAGTAGACTAAATGTAATACCGGCTCACCTCAGATGGACTGAAAACTGTTTTCCTTTTGCATGTTTTGCACATCTCCCAGATAGTGAAGAAACTATTACTTGACATAATTTCTTGTGCTGAATGTAAATACATTTTTAGGCCTTTGGATCTAACATAAAAATGATTTTATTCCGTTATTTGTTTCTCTATTATATCAACGTGATAAATAAAAAATCCTAATTGCATCATGTAATTCTTTGTTTAAAAAAAGAATCTTATTTTACAAGTTATAAGAGTATATCACATTTTATACTCATTAGTATCTATCTATATTTATCCGTATTTTTCTATCTATATTTGGTCTAAATCATGGAAAACACTGGGTTTGTTGATGCATGTGACTTGCTTTGTTTCTCCTGCAGTAACCACCAGCTGCCAGCAGGTGGCGACACGCACCTCTAAAAGTCCACCAACTCACATGTTTCATGTTAAAGGATTTTTTTCCCTCCAGCTGTTTTATTGTTGAACTAACGGAGTCACAGCTGTAAAACTGGGTCGCGCTGACCGTTTGCACGCGCGCACACTTCCAAGTAGGAGTATGCGTGCGCGCGCGCGCGCGTGAGCACGTTGCATTCCAAGAGAGAGAAGAAAGTCAGCCACAAAACAATGTGTGGAGACGCATCGAGTGCACGCGGTCCGTCCCTCCATGTTTTTCCTTCAGGGCTCCGCGGAGTGATCTTTGAACCCGATCCAGCTTCCGATTGTGCTGATTGATCACTCAGCGCATCAGAGGGATCCGCTGCTCCTCGTGTATAAAGTCGATCCGGCTCGAAGGAGACCTGCGAACATGATTAGTGGCGCGACTCGTCCGTGGATCTGATTGTCGGCAGCGCGCAGACTCCGCGGATATCTTGGATTTTTTCTTTTTTTTTGGGAGTGAAATGCGCTCAGAGCTGCAGGAGTAGCTGATTGATTTTTACTTTTTTTTTAAAACAACACACACAAAAATGTTTAATTTAAGGTTTTTAATTTCGTGCGTTTTAGTTTTGATGCCGATGTGTCAGAGTGCGCACGTGGACGGGGAGACGTTTCTGGAGAATATTTTACGATATTACGGTAAAAATAACTCGATCTCATTGGAGAATCTGGAGAATTTGCTGCTGTTAATCTCAGACAGAAGTTATGTGGAAACAGACAATCCACTGGCGGACCAGGAGGTGAGCGTTCATTTATTACACAAACTCATCAATACATGGCTTTATAATTGATTTCTTATGTATTTATTAGGACGCATTATATACTTTATTGTCCTCGCATTGTAATAAACAGATTAAACTCATTATATACGACTTACTTGTTGTCTGAAGGCATTTATTGTTAATTTTACATAGTTTGTCATTATTTGTGTTGCCTTTATGCATTTAATGATGCACACAATATGTTTCTTTATTGAATTAAAATTCTTAAACGTATAATAAGATTGAATGTTTTACATCCACCCTGCTCTTTTCTTACTTTACAGTGTGATTAGTTTAACTTCATGTCATTATGAACTCATTTTGCAAGAGATATGTGAGAAAAGGGAGCGTTTAAAGAATAAAGCAGACCAAAGAGCGGTTTTAAAAGCAGTAGAAATGGTGTTTAACTGCTCTCTCTGCCCCTCAGTGTCCCTCGGCTGAGCAGATCTTGTCCCACTTTGGGTTTAGTAATGTCAGCCAGCTGACTGTGGGACATCTGGGGAGGATCTGCCCGGCCGTGTTGACCCAGGTGCTGCTGCCCTCCTGCCCCTTCACCACCCCCGAGCCTCCCAAGCCCATCCACACCTCCGGTGAGTTGCTTCATCGCGACCCCAGCACACTCAACCATCCCCGGGTTCACGGGGGTTTGTTGCCTTGGATCTGGCGGAAATGGATTCATGGTGGTGCAGGGTTCAAATCTGACCTCAGAGCTGTCGCAGGTCCCTTCTCTGCCTGTTGGAACTAGTCTGCTACAGAAACCTCCGCCCATAACAAACCATCACAGTGTGACACAAACGCCAACTTTTTTTGCCTTTTCGACTCATCAAAGCAACCAGCAGGAAGCATAATAATTCCATTATTGTATTTTATTCACAGTATTGAAACAAAAAGCCATAAAGATGTTATGACTACATGCAGTCAATACATTTACTAACTATAGAAGAAGGAAAAAAAAGAAGAGACTGGTACTTTAATAGCTTGTAATTCACTTTTAATTACAAAGTTTCACATTTTCATCTTCAAATCGACATTTATGTTACGGGATTTGTATTTGTACATTCATAAAAGGCCGTGGGATTGGATTTTATATATATATATATAAACAGTAACGTTTTGGAAAAGTCATAAAAAGTTGCTAGAGTCGATGTGGTTCAGTTCAGATCAACAGAGAAGAATCTGTGTTGCTTAAACTCTTTAAATTAATTCAGGCTGATCAGTGACATCACTCAATGTTATTCTTATTATTTATTAATGTAGGCTATGTAAAGCCCTGAGGGCATGGAAAAGTCCTGGAAAAGTCCTGGAAAAGTCCTGGAAATGTTGTTATAACACAAGCCCTGCTACTTAAAATCCACAACAATGCCTCTTTAGTGGCTGTTTCCGGAGCTTTCTATCGTGTCACATGTTCCTCCCTTGTTGTCCTTCTCGTCACAGAATTTATTTCTATTTTCTTCTGTGAATTTTAAGGGCAAGATTTAAGATCCGCTGCTTTCAAAGTCAAGCATGAACTCTCAATCTCATGTTTGTAAACCCACGTGGACGGGAAGTCCTTGAAGAGCGTCTGCGACACCCATCAGTGAAGATCATGTGATGTGATCAAAAGCTCCAGAAGTGCTGCTAACTAGACTTTGTGTTTCCAAGGTTTAGGATGAACTTTGACCCCTTTGTCCTCCCACAAGTTGGTAAAATGTGAATAAAGTTAATATTTAGGGTTTATTTTTTTTAGTATGTGGTGGAATATGAATATTTAATCAAGTACTGTACTTAAGTTCTATTGGGAGGTACTTGTACTTGAGTATAATCTTCATAGGCTTCTACTTCTACGACATTTTGGAGGAAAATATTAAACTTTTATTTGACATATTTATTTATTTGATTCCAGTACTTTTGTACTTAAACGCGAATGCAACAGAGTATTTATTATGCTGCACTATTGCTACTTTTAAAAAGTACACAATACTTCTTCCACTACTGAGTTACTCTGTTGTCAACATAGTAATCAGAGTTTTTTCCAGAGGTACAGTACAAATACTTTGTTAATGTACTTAAGTAGAAAACAAGTATCTTCTACTTTGACTTATATTTTCTGACAGCGTTTTACTTTTACTTCCCTACATTTTAAAACAAATATCTGTACTTTCTGCTCCTCACACTTTCATTAACAGACTCCTTACGTTTTTAATGGGGAATTATCAACTTATACATTTCTGTGTTATTCATTTGAGGTATACATGTCCTTCAAAGTGATACTTTTTACTTTGAGTACATTACAGAGCCTGAGTAAAGAATTTGAATCAGTACTTCTACTTTTTGAATTCAAGTATCTGTAATTTGAGACCTCTATTTGTTTCCAAGTTAGATCCTCGTGTTCTTCCCAATTTGACTTGTTTCCACTCGTCCCTTTCAAATTCATTTATCTGCCCAAATTGCCAAATTTGCCTCGGTGGGCCTTAATAAGCTGTACATCATCATTGTTTTCCACCCTGGCTTCATATAAAGTCCCAGAAAGAGTCTTATTGCGGTGATCCGTGACTCTCGGCGCGTCCTGGATTGACTCAGAGAGCCGCTGACCTCTCAGACTCACCGCCGGACGCTCCCTCCTCCTCCTCGCCGCTGTTGACACAGTCATCACGACCAACTGTGACTGTTGTTCACTCGCTGTTTTAAATGATGCACGCTGGTTCTTCGCCGGCCCTTTTTGTGAGCAAATAAATAGTCTCATTAAAATGTCTTGTGTGACGAAAAAACTAAAAAAATCATACGACGGAGGCACTTTTGAAGATGTGGTTCTGCACAAATAATGCAAAATTATATTAAAAAAATACAATAATGGATAGTAAAGTGTGGGATATAATAATAATAAAGCATTAGATCCCAAATGTTGGTTTCTATGTGGTGGGAGAGAATTCATTAGGAGGCTAATTTAACAACCATAGTCTCTATAGCAACACGCTCGTTCCCATGCTGATATATATTTTATTAAACAATCATAATCACCTACAGACTTTTATATCTGTACGTCTTTTTCTTCCAATCACTGTTATCTGGATTCAAAGAGATTATTTCTTTTGTTGCCCTGAATTCTGCCTTACAGGCATACTGCCCCTGATTATGTTTGTGTTTAGGTCCATGGTGGGTTCAGGGTCTGAGAACACCTTAAAACAGCAATATGGCGGCCTGTGGATGTCCATGACCTTAACATAACCTGGTTTTAATGAAGAGGCGATGAGCAGTGTTCCTGTCTGTGACTGTAATCTGTTTGTGACCCCCCCGACAGTGTGGGGTTACGGCTTCCTGGCGGTCACCTTCATCAACCTGGCGTCCCTGCTCGGCCTCTTCCTCATCCCCTTCACCAAGAAGCCTTATTTCCCAAAAGTGCTGACCTACTTCATCGGCCTCGCCATCGGGACGCTCTTCTCCAACGCCGTGCTGCAGCTCATCCCCGAGGTTCGTAGTTTGGATTGTGTTGAACCACGTGGATCGGGATTTTTGTTTTGTCCTACTAACGTTGTCCCGTTGATCCACCAGGCTCTGGGCTTCGATCCCAAAACGGACAACTATGTGGCGAACGCGGTGGGAATATTCGGAGGGTTTTATCTGCTGTTCTTCGTGGAGAAAATACTGAAAATGACCCTCGGGTTAGAGGACGGGGTAAGATAACAGCTAATTATTATATTATGCTTATGAGACGCAAAGCCTCTTTTCTTTTTATTGCAGAGTAATATCCTTTCTGACGGTTTTTACAAGCCATGGTAAATCATCAATCAAATGAATAACTAGCATGAGGTTACGTTACAGTAGTCATGCACTTTATTTATTACTGTTATTATAGATCATTTTGGACATAAGTAGGACAATATATTGATCGATATAAGACTAGAGTTGTTTTTCCTGGTTTTTAAGGTAACTTCAGGATATTATTTTGTATTTTTATCTACTTAGTTATTATATCAACATTACGATGATTATATATAAAAAACGCACCAATGGTGAATTTTGATTTCCTTCAGTAAATCTGAAGATTTATATGATGACACAGAGAATAAATAAGTAGAATAAATAGTAGAATAAAGCTGTGTGGAATTAAAACTGCCTTCATTAAAAATCATTCAATTTTTCAGTTATATTTATACAACCCAAAATCACATAGACACACACACACACACACACACACACACACACACACACACACACACACACACATGTGATATGACATCCTCTGTCCCTCACATCGGAGGAGGAAAAACTCTCTTTAATGGGGAAAAAATGATAGAAAACCATAGAGGAATCCCTCTCTCAGGGTGGACACATGTACTATAAATGAATGAACAACATAATTAAATTACAACACAGTCAAACCAACGAGGCCGGTAGTAGCAGCAATAAGCAGTAATAAAAGGAAATGATCCTACCGGTAATAACCACACCGGTGGTTAAAACGGAATGATAATGACCATAAAAGCATTAAAAGTGATAATTAAGTCTCGTCAGCTGACTCCAGGCTCTTGGACTTCCACTCTTATCTGACTTCCTGTCTCCCCCCCCCCTCAGCACGGCCACAGCCACTTCACACAGCCTCAGGAAAACTCCCTCCACAACGGCGACGCGGTGGACATCAAGGACTCCATCGTCCTGACCGGCATCAACATCGCCACCGTGGACAAGAGCAAGCCGAACCCGGAGCCTCCGGGTGCAAACGTGACGTCCTCTCAGGTGCCCACACGTCCACAAGCAGATCAACTCGGTCACCCTTAATAATAACCACCCTTTAGAGCCTCCAAGATAAGCTTAACAGTCCGTTATCTGCAAGCAGAGATTTGCTGTCCTTCTATCACAGACACACCCGACAGCAATGCATCATGGTCTGTAAACGCACATGCATTTAAAAGCGTGAATGCAAAGATTAAAATTGTGTCAACGTAAACGGTACTTCAGTGTCCTTAATAGTCATTTATTGAGCCGTTATCAGCGATTTAGAGCCGCTGTTAATAATTAACGGTGAAAAGAAAATCCGTATGTCGGCTTTTCCGAAGGGATCAAAATGCTAAACAAAAAACCACACAGACTTCATCCCCTCCGCCGGTGCCACGGAGGGGATGCAGGCCTCGGATCGCTACCCTCCCGCTAAATGCCGGACTTGTCTGATCCGAGAAACAAAAGCCTCCTTGTTTGGTCGGGGCGTTTTGTCACAGCAGCAGAGTTTCTCCGACCGAGGCCCAAAGGCAGCGCTGATGTCTGCCGGCTCTCAGGTTTCCCCTTAAAAACACACCAGCCATTATATTTGGTCATCGAAGAGGTCCGTTGCAAATGCCGCACATTCATTTAGGGGAAATACTTCGGGGTCTGAAGATTTGTTTTGGGTCAGTCTGTAAAACTTTTGGACGGATTCCTATAAAAAGCAGAAATTCATGGTCTTCAGAGGATGAATCCTTCTGATTGTGGCCTTTAGCTCGTTTCTGTGAAACGCCTCAACACCGGTATCGGATGGATCGCCACTAAATTTAGCTCAGACATCCATGATCCACTCCGGAAGAATCCTAATATCTTTGGTTTTCTTTTAACCGAGTCTTGTCCGATGTTTTTGTTTGTACGAGTTCAGCGTCGGAGCTGCTAGCCGGGCTGTAAACTCTTGGTGTTGTTTAAAATTTGACTCTAAATTTGAGAAAAATCAAAGAACTTCCAAATTAAACATGAAGGGTATTAAAGCAGTCAGATCCAATGTTAAGTACAAGCCTTCTTATCTGTGGACAAACATAATCCGGTGACTCGGTGACTATCTGGTGATAGCAGCATGCTTTCCTGCGTGGATAAAGCATTAGCTTAGCAGATTCCACCGTGATGCTACAGTTACAGAACAAAAGGCACCAAAATTAACTGCTGGGCTTCATTAAACATGTCGCCAGACTTTAACTTTTAACTGTTCAGGACGGATGTCACCCTTTCGGTTAGCTCATGCTAAAGGTTATCGCAAATGTGAATCGTAAATTGCATTCACTAGCATGCTATTCGCTAGCGTGCCATATCTTATAACATAATACGTTGAATTTGAATGTATTTTGTACTTAAAGGTCAAGATTAGAACCTGAATCCATCACCAACACTACTAAACACTGGTTTTCAGCTGAAATAAGTGGTTAAGTTACTGTTTAATTACCTCGTCTGCTCTGATTGGCTTGCAACAAATAGCTGATGCACCTTTGCAAAGGTAACGGAGGCGGTTTAATCTAATGAGCTTGCATGTGACTTAGGGGGGGCTTTTTGAGTGAGCTTTTCCAGATCCCCTTTAAAAAAAGGTATCGATCAAATGACAAAAAGCAAAAAAATGTTCAACTTTGTCCTAATTTTTTCCGGATGATTTGAACTTTGGAAGATATCATTGCGTGTTAGCTTTGTGGCCGACTGAATCCACATGTGTCATCTGTTTACATTTCACTCTTGTAATCAAACAGTGGCCGTGGGTCGTGTCTCCCCCCCCCCCTCACCGCTCTTCCTTTAACCCCCCCGTGTCACCGCTCTTCCAGGAGCTCCAGACGTCCAGCCTGACGTGTCACTGGCTGCGTGGGAAGCGCGTCTCTGACATCAGGACCGTGGCGTGGATGATCACGCTGAGCGACGCGCTGCACAACTTCATCGACGGCCTGGCCATCGGCGCCTCGTTCACCGTGTCCATCATGACGGGGTTCAGCACGTCCACCGCCATCGTGTGTGAGGAGTTTCCCCACGAGCTGGGTGAGTCTCTCAGCGTGGGTCAGATACTTCAAAAAGACTAAAAGGTCAAAGTAGAAGTACTGATTCAACTTCTTTACTCAGGTAAAAGGGACAAAGTACAGGCTCTGAAATGTACACAAAGTATGAACTAAAAAGTATCCTTATGAAGGATGTCTAATAACTGAATCTCATGTCATATTAATAAGAAAAAAATATCAATAATTCCTCTCAAATGCATTCAAACTAAAGTAATGAGCCTGTTTTGAAAATGTGTAGAGTAGAATGAACAGATATATTTTTTTAAAGGAAAGAAAAGTTAAAAGTGGTCAGAAAAATTAATAGTAATAATAATTTCGGGGAAATTGTGTCAACAAAACAAAAGATCTAGAATATCTACATTTTAAAGGCATCATCACCATACATATAATAATATAATATGATATAATATAATATGATATAATATAATATAATTCTACAAAATAAAGAGGTGAATAAGTGAATAAAAGTTCAAGGAAAACCTGTTTAAACCTTGAAAGCAGCTTTTCATTCAAACTAAAAGAAACAATTATATATAGGAATATATTATCGTTATCGCCCTCTAGTGACATAGTGCTGAATTGCACCCAGAATTTTACTGTTTCTTCTCCTACAATGTGTTTCGGTTCAATTCCATAAAAATAATCATATATGAGTCAAAAGGCAGGTGCCGGGGAGGGGTTAACATTTTTTGCATGCAAGAAGCGGATTAATTGTTTCATCAAAATCCTTCCGATTATACTTAGAGGCTTTCAAAGTCTTATGCATTCTTAAACTCCGAATTAAGTTTCAAGAATATTTCTGTGACGCCTCGTTCAACTTGTTTTAAAACCTCGACTTTGACAGAAATAATATCAGTGAAAGTCAAAAACTCTTTTAATCCAAACGACATAAATATGACTTATACATTTTCTTGTTGCGTTCCGTCTGCAGGCGACTTCGTTATCCTGCTGAATGCTGGAATGAGCATCCCACAGGCCGTTTTCTTCAACCTGCTGTCGTCTATGGCGTGTTACGTCGGCCTCGTGTTCGGCGTCCTGCTCGGGAGCAACTTTGCCCCCAATGCAATCTTTGCCATCGCAGGAGGAATGTTCCTGTACATTGCACTGGCAGACATGGTGAGTCCATGACGTGACCTGCAGAGACTCCGACACGTGGAGATTTCTGTTTGTTTGTCTTTGTTCAGTGTTATTTAATATATTTTCTATTAATGTGTGATTGTCCTCTACACCTTCTGTGGCCCAAAGCACATTGATCCCTCCTGAAGATGTAAATCTTTCAAGCTTTTATAATAAGCATTGTAATATTATCAATGGATCAACTGTTAAAAGTTATTACTTATAGTCACAAGTCTCTGCAGATCCCCTCAGCTCTGCAGAGCGTTTTAGTGTCTTTCAGCTCGTTTTTTGCAGACATACCTCGTACAGACGTACAGACCTTCTCTAATAAAGTAGAAGTACACATACAACTTTTTTACTCAAGTAAAAGTGGAAAAAGTAGTCTCTGAAATCTATCCCTATAAAGGACTTTTCTACCAGCATTTTTTTTTTCTTCAAAACTAACTAACTAACTGATATTTTTTTTATTTTGATCAATAATTACCCTCAAATGCATTAAAACTAAAAATGTAAGGAGTAGATTTTTACTTTGTTACTTCCTACCTCTGGAAATATCAGTAGAAATATGAAAACTCCAAATAAATGCTGATGTTACTCTGAGCCTGTAAAAAGGCAACTGTTTGCTAACATGATGACCATAACAATTTAACCACTATATTATGTTGTGTTTACAGCTTGTGTTGCTGCCCCCTAGTGGCCATACAATGAAACATAATCAAAAATACATCCCTGTGTTATTAAAAAGAGCTCAGAAATGCCACACACATCAATGGATTCACACTTTTTGTTTGTATATATCACTACTTCTTATCATGTGGACTTTAATGTATTTTTCCCCTCAGTTTCCAGAGATGGAGAGCATATTACGGGAACAGAAGAAGACCTCCACCAAGATCGTCTTCTTCATGATCCAGAACGCGGGGCTGCTCACCGGCTTCGCCATCATACTGCTGATCACCATGTTTGCAGGGAGCATCAATCTGGGCTAGATGGGAGAGAGACAAAGGAACAAACACTGGAATGAAAAAAAAACAAAGAAAAAAAAACAAGGAGCTGCTTCTGTTTCTGCTCACTCAGCCGGGCGGAAGGCAAATGGAAAGGCAATGTTTTGTACGAACAAAACCAAAATGTAAAGGAAAAATAATGCATTTATATCTTTTTACTGTTGAGTTAGTGGAAAGTTTACTGCATGAAAGGGAAAATCTTTACAATCACTTGATGTATGAACTCTAATCAAATTGTGTTTTTGAGGAGAAAATAAATTATTTTTTCAGTCTTCATTTAATGTGAATTATATCACATGTACTGTACTCTTGTCTCTTGGATATAGTTTGTATTTTGATTTCTGTCAAATTTTGTTAAAAAAAATACTTTTCTATGGTATGCATAATGAAATGATAAATTGCCTACCATGTATTGTTCACCAGTGGTACCCAACCGGTGGTCAAGAACCCCCACAGGGAGTCACAACATAAATCTGGTGAATGGAAAGACAATACATTCCTTTAGTGTTGGCCTTTCTTCCCCTGGGGATGACCAAACAGGAAGGAGGAGCTGCTGGACTCTCAAAGAGAGACGGGTTCGTGAGAGCCAAATCTAATATTTAATCAGCAGGGAGGGGTTTCCCCATCGGCAGCGCGTTGTCCTCAAAAGCCACGACAGAGTCAATTGAGAGAGAAAAACATGCATGGAAACGTGAAATTACATGAAACTTTATTGCAAAACCCAAAATACCAAAATTCATAAATGCGTATTTAACCGTGCATGGCGTACCATACGTTCAATATTATATTGAGAACAGTGGCATCCCTACTGTGAATTATTAATAATGATCATTTACATGTCCCCTGTCTCTAATAGATATTTAATTAAAACATACAAACAGGAGGAAATTAGTTTTGGTTAAACTGATGAACATACGCCGGACTTTCTTTTGATATTAAGCGAATGCAGTGTTATTTCTTTATGCCAACATCAAACTATAAGCTGTAAAACTAATAATGCAAACACAGATCATCAATAATTTAAACACAGTGTTAGACTCACAGCATGGATGTATTATATTTATTATTTATTTTTTCCTTTTAATTATATACATTATTATATTATTGTATATTATTAGAAATTAATTATATATTTAATATAAATTCTACAGGCAGTTGCAAGCAGCAGCCAATCAGCAATAAACAGGAAGTGGAGCATGCTGCGTTCACGGGTCTAGGGTTAGGGTTGCTACCACGCCGTAGCGCGCGTAAAAATATACGTACATCGTAAAATTATGAGCTGTAAAAACTCTCCACCCACAAATGTAGAGGATGGACGTTTTTTAATAATCCTATGTGAGCTTTCTATACTTAGAATCCCATACCGAAATGACGGGACAGATTTTAGTTTATTTTTCCGATTCTGCCGACAACACTTGAACGCCTCACAGCCGAGGTCTGACGGAAAACGGAAGTCGGAGACAAATCAAATCAGATGTTATCGCCATCGGGAAACTTTTCCACGCTCAGTCTCTTTTTATACACCCGAGCGCCCAGAACATCCAGGCAGCCTTCTTTTAAACCACTTCCGAGATAAAACACGGTGAGTTATGCTACTTTAGCCTGTTTATTCCCGTTAGCGGAAACAGCGTTGTGACGCAAAGCGTTGATGCATTTAAGCTAGCTTAATCGGTGGATTCAGTATGGTCGTCCTTGGTGGGGGACGCAGCTACGTCACTTTATTTGTTTGTTTCGGTGCTTTTGGATGTTAATTGTGTTTCACGCTTGTGTGATGATCATGTTTCTGTTACACAGCCAGTGTTCGCGGGTCTGCTGGGTTCACCGCAGTATTAGCTCTTACAATCAATACAGCCATAACAATGCGTAAAATTAATTAACAGTTGTTTACTTTCTTAATTTCAACCAATATAGATATCTAATACGGTCAATATTTGACATTTATCTCTGTAAGATCATATTTGAAATATCTATCTATCTATCTATCTATCTATCTATCTATCTATCTATCTATCTATCTATCTATCTATCTATCTATCTATCTAAGGTATCCTTGCTGAACAGTTTCTACTTTACTCAGATGAGGACCTAACACTTGTTGTATGTTGTGGTTTCTTTCTTTTGACAAATGTACTTACTGTAAGTCACTTTGGACAAAAGCGTCTGCTAAATGCCCTAAATGTAAAAAAAAGATACAAAACATAAGGACAAAATATTTCATATATAATTGCAGATTGTTTATCTAGTCGTTTGTAGCACCACTCACATTTTGACCTGCCGTTTTATATATATGAAAAAAACAGGTTTGAGCCATGGCCAGTATTCAGATTCGGAGGTATCGGGATGAAGATGCTGAGACAGTGAAGGAGATCTTCACCCTGGGAATGAGCGAGCACGTGCCTTCGGCCTTCATGCACCTCCTGAAACAGCCGCTGACCCAAATGGTGCTCATGATCACGTTCTGCGCCCTCCTGACCAGCTCCCAGTCCTTCCTGCTACCCATCCTAGCCGTCACCCTCCTCCTGGCCGGCGGCCGGCAGATGGTCGCCTACACTTTCAACAGCTACATCGACGTCAGCATGGTGGAACTCAACAACATCGGCGAGAACTTCATGAAACGGAAGGACTCGTGTTTTTGGGTGGCCGAGGTTGATGGCCGGCTGGTCGGCATGGTGGCATGTCTCCCTAATGAGAACGTGCCCGAATGCTTGGAGTTGAAACGGCTGTCTGTACGCCGCGACCACCGCGGGATGGGCATCGCTAAGGCTCTGTGTCGAACAGTGGCTGATTTCACCCGTGACAGAGGTTATGTAGGGGTCATGTTGGTCACCTCTGTGGTGCAGACGGACGCTTGGAAGCTGTACGACCACATGGGCTATGAGAAGATACGAGAGTTTGTCGTACCTGAGCTTGTTGCCAAAATCACAAACTTTACCTTGTTGGAGTACAGACTCGATTTACAGAGAGCTGGGAAAAGTGACTGAGATGTCTTAAGCTGAGACACGCAAAGACTAACATTTGAAGGTGACGTCCATTCACCCGCTTCCTGTGTTTCTATTTTCCAGGTCGGTTGATATTATCCGCATGAGGAACTGTTTACTACACAGCTGTAAAAGGTTAGGCATGTTTTCCCTTGTTGCCAACACACAGGACAGATCGGTCAACAGATTATCAATGTGAGTTGATAGAAATATCTATTTCCACGTCGTAAAATGTGATTTATTTTTTTAAGGATTTCCTTCCTTAATGTTGCTTAGAATAAACGGATAAATCCGAACATGCAATTTTTCTCAGCAATTGTTTAATTTCTAGTACCATTAGGAAGGCGCCGATCTGCTACATCGGCCCCGATGCTGGTCTTGTTAATTGGATCGTGATTGTGTCAATGTCGTCATACAATTCAGTGTTTCTGTTATCGATTCATGGCCAACATATGATTTCTAGTGCCGGAGTAATCTCTCATGACCGCCCGTTTGCATAAAAATGACTGAATGTTTTTAGTAGTGTGGTCTACAGATTGTTTATTTTGGGGGAGGGTTAGCATCGATAACTGATAACGAGAGAGGGGAAAAAAGTTGGAATGGCTCATAGTACCGTTATTAAGTGTTCAGTTTACCAAAACCATGTTGTGAGATTATGCTGCAGTAGAAGTAAGGTGGCTGTGACTCTATGAACGCTAAACGGTGCTGGGTGTAGATGAGCCTCGAGATAAAATGGTAAGCTCTAGGTCTGACTTTAGAATTGTAATACTTTAATAGCATACTTCACATTCTTTTCATACCAGCCAAAAACCTGACCTGAGGGAGCACGCCCTCTGCTGCTCTCAAATATAAGTTTTCGCAGTAATTACACTACATGTATCGTGAGCTGGAATCTCCCCCCGTTGTCAGATTTGTAGGAATACGCTTGGTGGAACTATTTTCTCATTAGTTGCTCACTCTCAGAGCCCCACAGCTTTACATTTTTCATCTTTTTCTCCCTCACATTTTGCATTGCTGGAGGCAGAAAGAGTCTGTAGCAAGGGAGGTTGACAGGTCTTTTTTTTTTTTTTTTTCAGTACAGATTTGTCTCATTTCAAATTTGTGGGAGGTTAAAAACAACAACCACAAACTCAAATGAATGTGGATACGCATGTTTTATTGTTGAATTATCTTTTAATCTATTAACAAAGTTGATTTTGTTTCCATGCTTATTCCCTAATTTCTTTAAATAAAAAATGTTTTAAATATATTAATGTCTACGTGTTTCCCTTGCTAAAAAAAAAAACACACAATAATAATTAATGACGTGACAAAAGAGAAACATGACATTTTTTTCACAGGTGTTGCCTTTTAATGTACTAAAATGTTCACCTAATAAAACGTATAATTCAGACCGATATTATCATTCTGTATTTGAAATAAATAAATAAATCCAATACCACCGGGCTCCAACGTTCCTGTGAAGCGGGCCGGGTCAGGCAGCAGCTCGGACACCCCGGGACGGATGTGCTCCGTCGGTCGGGGGGACCCCCCCGCCCCCCTCCATGGATGGATGTAGCCTGTCGGGGACGAAGCCGAGCGGTTAGCCGGATTGTTTTCACGACACATAACAGGTATGATTTAACACCCGCACGTCATCTGGTCAATGGGAGATGAACTCAAAATGCACACACGCACCTTCTATAGAGAAACAAATGCGTGTGTGTGATTAATATGACCCCATATGAGGGTTTTTTGGGGTTTGTTTGAGGCTAACATCCGAAGCTAACCTCCTGCTAGCAGCCGGCCCGGCAGGGAGTGTCCCACTGACAGCTGACAGCCACCGAATAATGATGGTTTTAAAAGCACCTGTCAGCCATTAAAATACAACATCAGCACACTGAATTAAAACACACACAATTAGATTATTAAAAATAAATAATTAAGATGTGGCTGGTCATTATTGAGGTGGTGTGTGGATTCTCATATCTGGCTCTAATGGGGACAATCTCAAATCCAGATTTTTTTGTGCTAATTTCTCATCCAATTTGGCTAATCTGTCGGTAAAATCAGGCTCACACCCATGCTGTGATTTGTTGTGATTACCACCAGACATGACAGGCAGAATATTAGCATTATTTAGATTTTTGTATTTATTTTTTTTATTAATAGTTATGACTAAATAAATGACTGAAATAACATGAATTCGGTCAGTGAGCCACTGGGTTATCTGTTGTCTCTCGCCTGTGAAGTCACTAGATGGCACCAAATTACAGGTTGAGCTCGTTTGTGCTTATATTTTGTCAGGATTATTTTCTTGATGGTGTTAAAATTGGACAGAACTATTATTTTATGTGGATGACTTATTTACTCTAATACTAATATACTATTGACATCAGCCTGAATATCATAAACATGCATTTGGTGGAGCGGAAGCCCAAACATAACAGCATATAACATATAATTAGTAGATTATATTCATCTGCAGGTTATTTATTATCATTTTTTTCAGTTTGATCATCATTGAATATCGTACATTTAAAAAAAAGTCCTGCTCTGTCCAACAATTGAATACCCAACTGTATTTAATTCACAATAAAGCGATCGAATGCAGCAAACCTTCACATTTAAGTGACAGAAATACAATTTTGCAGAACAATTTCCTGTTGATTGACTGACCAATTTATTGATACATTACATCGTTAAGCCTTGCAATGAAATGTTGGATTCATGTGGTGCTCTGTCATACTGTATATGAGAGCTGAAACAATTAATTAATTGATTCATTAATTAGTTGATCGACAGAAATTTAACCGCCAACAATTTCGACAAAGACATTTTTAAAGAAAAGAATACCAAAAACTGTCAATATGTCATTTATTAGTGTAATGATCATTCACTTAATATCTTTGGGTATGGGACTGCTGACCAGACTAAACAAGTACTTTGAAGAATTGAAGACTTCTGATGGTCATTTTTAAGTATTTATAGACCAAACAATTCATCATTTAATCGAGAAAATAATTTTAATAATCGTTAATTGCAGCCTTACTGTATTTGGTTAATTAGTATATTCTGTAATCTTAAGGAAAAATGTCCATTTGATGATCACAGACTAGTTATACTGTCACCTTTATAACCATCACATAGAATTACGAGGCAACACAAAGTGATTATAAAAAGCTGAAACTATTTTTTAGCTGAAAGGAATTTATTCAGTCAATCTTTTAAAGCATTTTTCAGGTAAAAGACCACCGATTGGAATCTGTTTCATCTGTTCATTCACTAAATTATTTGGTTTTCTGGCTTTAAATCATATCGTGTAAATAATCTAAAGACATCACTCAGAGTTCTGGGAGTTAACATTAAGCAGTATGCAAATTACTACCCTTTGACTTTTATTCATTTCTAATAAAAATGTTATTCCCAGCCCTAAATGAAACTCTTTGTGACGTACGTAAGAATTCTTTACCTCGAAGACACAATGATGATGACACATTAATGACACAGCAGTTTGCATCTCAGCTCATGATTCAACACTATAACTATGTAACATGCCAAACCTCATCAATCATATATTCCCCTAAGTAGTTTAAATCAATGGCACTGACCAGGACGTCGACGCGCTCCTCTTCACCTTGTTCAGTGACGTGTCGCAGACCGGCCGAGGTGTAGTCTCCTCCTAAAAATGCTGTCACCTTCCTGTGCGATGGTCTGAAAAGGCTCGCAGCGGCAGACGCCGTCGGACTGAGCTGGTGACGCCTCTTTCTCTGCCATTGTCGTCATCTCCTTTAACTAGGCAGCTCTTCGTATTTTGTCTGTCCGCTGGGTTGTTTCATTATTCCTCTGGCGAGAGATAACGCCCCCCCCATCCCTCTACCTCCCACAAATCCCCAACACCCTCTGTTTTTGGTCCTGCCTTCGTCATTTGCATGAAAGGGTGCAAAGAGACTGCAGAGCTTTGTTTTTGTCCCAAAACATCCACTGTGTATAACTCTCCCACGTCTGAATTTTGTATATCTGAGATGTTTTTCCTCGAGTTTATATGTAATTTTCTGAGTTTTATTTATCCCTCCTGTAGGTGTTGTTATAATACTGAGCCTACAGGCGATCCATTTTGTTGTCCGGATCAATGTTTGGTTGCCGAAGCTTCATGAGAGTTGCATTATTCGGTTTCTGAATATCTGCCCCCTTCTGAAGGCTGAAATGCGTACTCTTACAACATCTCTCATCAGCCTCTAAGCTGAAAGCTTTTACACGGAAACCCTGCAGCGTTTGCTTCCATTTAAAAAGAAGAAGAAAAAAAGATGACAACACAGAAACCGAGAGGAGCGAGAGTTTAAAAAAGCCCCGGCCACGCAGTTGGCTGATAAAAGCTGATAAAGGGGAGTTAATCCTCGCTCTGTGACGGGGCCACGGCATCAGGCGGGGCCCTAATGCAATCCGCTGGCTTTGGCTTACAGTGTGCTGCATTACACAGCTTCACCTGGGCCCCTTTGTGTTCAACCACAATGAAACGGCATCAGATTGGGTTGATCTGGTTCACCTCCCCCCTAGTTGGAAAATGCTTACCGCTTGTGTTTTTCTTTTGTTTTGTTTTGGCCCCCTCTCTCTCCCAGCTCTCAGGCTTTCAGCTGAAGAAACAGTGAAATGCTTTTTGGAGAAATTTAACAGTAATCCGACGATAGACTGGCTTCTTTGCATAATATTTCTATGCTGCATTGCTGGTCTTAAAGGAGTTGTTTTTATTGACTTATTGATCATGCACAGCTGTAGCGTTTTGTACTTTAATGGGTTGTCTTATCAGGACTTTAAATGCTCTTTGACCAGCCTCAAGGCAGTCCTCCAAGCCCCAACCTCTGCATCATGTCGAATTTAAGAGACACGCATCGGAACAAGGATTGTCAAGTTTGTTTTGAGAGGCTTTTCAGAGGCGTATTTGCAGGCTTTAGGACCCAGCACCTCAGTCTGGGCCTAAACCACCCTCCCTCCTGCAGAAGCCAGTGCAGACACTAGCGCAGCGCAGCGCTGCCGCTCAGCTGATGCACTCACGGCAGACCGAGCCTTGATGTTTTTCTACCTCCTCCTTCGCTCTGCTGTTTTCCTGGTCCATTCATCGGGAGGAGGGTGGATCGTCCCCTCAGAAACTTTCTGACGGAGCCTAAAAGCTCCCGCCGGTTTTTCCCTCTGGCAGCGGCCGAGAGGAGGGACGGGGGAGTTTGGAGAGCTCGGACTGTGCTGTGTGGATCAGGAGAGGGATGGTGTGATTCTGTAAGGAGAGGAAGAGAGACGCTTCACAGCATCACCGGAACCCCCCCACCCCTCTCCTAGACCCCCTTCTGTCTGGCCCCCGACGCTCTCCCCAATAACACTCCTTCAGTCGAGACAGGCGACCGGCAAACATGTCCCAGACTAGGAGGAGCACGTACACCAGGGTGAGTGCGTGCAAAGGTGTTCATACATCCCACTGAGGTGAATGAATGGGCTGGTTGTGGTGCGTTAAGTTGGTACATAATCGGTGCGCCATCGCTTCTGTTACGTCTGTTCAATTTGTTTCACTCTGTCATCAGTTCCACGTTGCTCTCCCCACTCTGAATAGAAGGATTTCCGAATCCATTTCAGCGCTGCATTCCTCTGTCTGAATTGTCGCCTCTTTGTTCGGCTCGGATGCCCCTCCGGGTTTCAAACGTCTGCTGTGATGTTAGGATCCAGAGCTCTGGGAAGACTCGACTCTGTAAAGTGGGTAGATGATGTATGTGACGGGCTGCTAATAGGAACAGTAAAGGCTTCTTTTTTTTAAATCATTGGACGCTTGACACACAATCCATGAGCTTCCAGAGGGCTTCCTGTTTGTCACCCGTCTCTGAGTCTGATTTCCTGTCACTGGGAGGGATGACATCAGTGGTCATACCTTTCAGCCCTCACAGAAAACTCCTTCCTTATCAACAATATTACTTTGTCATTTACTCTGCATAAAAGAGTAAAAACTATATGCATGACAGCATTTCCGTAGCTTACTTTTTTGTTCGAGAAAACAAAGCAATGCCGTCCAATATCAACACGAGTGTTTTTTTCTTCTTTTAGCATTGTAGTCGGTGTGAGCTCGCTTGTTTTAAAGAGTAAAGTGGCTCTAAATAATTCAGCACGCCCTCCTCGGGTCGTCTCTCCAGCACGTGGCAACCAGGTCGGAGCAGCGACTGAACAACACTTCATTACAGGCTGCGAGCTGGAGCAGAGCCCGTTTTATGACTTATCGAAAGCATTATTTATAAATCTCAATAGATGTTTGCGTCTCCCTGAAGCACCCAAAGATTCCTGCCTCTGTACACCAGAAGCGATTCGATGTATTCAAACAGACGTCAAAGACCCCAAAGACTTGACTATGAGGTATAAAAGGCTTGACTCAAGGACACATTCACTGCAGTTAAAATGTCTCTTTCCACATTGGTCATGAATTATAAGGTAGGTTAATTCGCCTTTAAGCCATGGGAACTCATGGGAACTGCTGCATGGTGGAGTATCTTAACGGCGATGTTCATAAAAGAACGTCTTCCTTTAAATTATGTCTGGTTTGATATGTAAGAGAGTGGAGAAGAATGGCTACCAGATAATATTTCATGCGGTTGCCAACAAACCGATATCGTAGCTGTGAGTTATGCCTGAGCACAAAATCAATTAGTTTCCTCTCATATAAGATAAGAATCCTTCATCGGTCCCACATGAGGGCAAAACAAAAATAAGTGAAAAATTGTGTTGTGCGTGACAATACTCTTCTTTATGTCCATGTCTGTAGATTAATTTGGCTGCGTTTGAGAAATGTAAATAGTTCAAAACGCGCCGTAAGAAGTGACGCCGTCTTTGAGCTTATGTTTAAGGAGCACTGAAACAAAACGCTCTTTATACGAATGCATTCCAACCTTTGCTTAGCTTGGATTTAAAGCCTGTGCATTATGGATGGTTGACTGTTAACTGGCCTATGGATTTTTACCTTTCTCCTTTCTAATTTATTTGTCTTCTTATCGCCTTGGTATTGCTCTCCGAAGCCAAATATGTGATCCCTCACCGGCTTCCCCCCCAACAGTTTCAACACTGACCAAGCAGGAAGTACAAACGCCAAGTGGTTGAAACGTTCAACCTTTAACCCATTAACTTTGACTGATATTAGCTTATTGCAAACAGGTGTATATGGCAAAATCCAGAGAGGTAGAGAGAGATAGATTTATATTTTTGCATTAATGATATGAACATACAAAGTTGCTGATAGCTAATGTTATTGTCAGATAAATGTAGGTCAGTAAACAGCACAATACTGGCTTCAGTATAAAGTAGTAGAACTACAACGGTAGTACAAGTAAAGTACAAGCACTCCAAAAGAGACAAAAACAGGTGTAATCAAAATGCTTGTTTTTATTATTAAAAACATTTTGTAATTTAAATGATTCCATAAAAATAATAATAATAATAAAAGATATTGGCCAATAGGTTAAACTATCAATATTGGTATCCGACCCAAAAAATATGAAATATATGTTTTTGTTTGATATTAGTTCAGTGTTTTTAGTTAAGCAATCAAGACTCGTTAAAAGCAGGAAAGAGTGGGAGGTAAAAATGCTTGATGATCATGCTAAGTGATCACAGAAAGTGATGAAAACAGATTATACTATTCAATATTTAGTTTGTTAAGCTGCAGGACATGTTTATGTTTACCGCTCACGGAGAGCACGTTCCTCCTCACAGAGTAATAACATCTGCTCCTCTGTTCTGCTGAGTCACCATCACTTCTAGGACATCACACCGTAAATTGGGTTACGCAGGATTATTTCTTCTCAGATGCATTGCAGGCCGCATCGAAACGTTTTTACTCTGCGCTTTGCTCTTCACGCGTCTGGACCGCTTTGTGAATTCTCAGGTGATCGCTGGCGGTGCTGTCCGTAAGCATAAACAATCCTTATGATAAACATTTCTGGCATCCATCCATGAAAATAGTTAAACTGACCCTTAAAGAGCTCATAACTCAAGTCAGACGTCTTCTCATTGTTTGGAAATGTTAACAACTGATGGGGAGTATGAAGCACAGCGTATGTGACGCCTATAAAAGCACTTATAAGTTATAATCTGATTGCCCCGCACTGTTTCTGGAGGCAGTCGGTGGTGCATTTGGCCACATTATCTAATAAATGCTCCAGAGTTTCTCTATATATAAGTTTCGTAAATGGAAATGGACCAGGCAGAGGGCCAGGACGTCCGCACTTTAAATCCCTAGTATTCATCAGTCTTCAAAAGCACTATCACCCACCGGTACCCACAATGCAACTTGATGGTCTATTCGTCCTCTTTCTGTCTGGGAAACACCCACGTCTCTCAAACTTGAGCAACAGAAGACCTCATACAGCTGTATGATGTCATTGTAAATAGTGTTGATGTGAACTAACTCTGTGTGTGTGTGTGTGTGTGTGTTCCCTCCGTCCCACCCAGACCACCAGCAGCGGCAGCAGCAGGATGAGCTCGGACGGGGGTGGGCGGCCCGTCAAGGTGGGCTCCCTGGTGGAGGTGATTGGGAAGGGGCAGCGCGGCACGGTGGCCTACATCGGCAACACGCTGTTCGCCTCTGGGAAATGGGTGGGAGTCATCCTGGACGAGGCCAAGGGCAAGAACGACGGCACGGTGCAGGGCAAACGCTACTTCACCTGCGAGGAGAACCGTGGGATATTTGTGAGGCAATCGCAGGTAAGGATGATGTCACTGTCTCCCCCCTGTACACCCCCTCCCCCATCTATTGTTTAGTTCCTGTTTGAGATTCTGTCTTTATTTGTATTTGGTGCAGTGGGTTTGTGTGGGGGTTGATGTTTTTCCTCTGATGTCTGCATGATGCTAGTACTTTTCCACGGCTTCAAGGTTGCATGTTTGGTTCCTTTCTGATGAGAAACTGCTTCTCTAAATGGCCCCGAGTATTACATTAACACTGGTGATCTACGGTGGCCTGGAGGGGAGATTCAAATGCACCATCAAGGGAAAGAATGCAAAATAGGTGAAATTCACATTCTCAAGGTAAAATCACACCAATAGAGCACAGACCGTCTTTGTACGCTGCATTGTTTACGTCCAGCAGTCTTCTTCCTCACTGTCTTTGCTCTTTGTACAGTGCAGCATCTCTTGTGGCATTATCACCTGTCAATCAATGTTATAATGTGAAATGATTGGCAGTAATGCAATAACATATGCACGTGTGTCCTCGTGAGCGTGCACGAGGCAAACATGGGTGAAAATAAATGCTCTATTGCCCTTCTAGGTGTCAGAATCTAGCCTCAAGCAAGAACATCTCACACTCTTATCCTAAATCTCATACTTTTTCTATGTCTATTAGATTTGATTACATTATCGACACCCCAAAATCTCTGCTCTACTCCATTTGTGGGGAAGTTTCATTCACCAAAAACGTCAAATGAAATCAGCAGATGAACCCGTGTCAGCGGTGGTCTGTGTCTGTAAATGCTGTGTCATCGCAGCACTGTGACCAAAAATAAAAGCAGGTCAAGTTTAAATGCAAAAGGCGTCTTTCTAAAGCAAAGCGGCTGAAATGGAGTTTAAGGAGGTGTGACATTCAGGAAGTAGGACAAGAAAAAAAAAAAAGCAGCCGTCGGAGCCTGAGAATATTCCCCAGCAACTAACTAATAGATTGTGGAAATACTCGTGCCAAAAAATATGGATAAATCATACCATTAATTTTGATTCATGCATTATTCATAATTACGCTGTGAGGAAAAGGCAGACTACCTCTACGCGGCCGGGGCTCCTAGTTTCAAGAGAAAACTTGACAGATTGTGTGAAATCACTTGACTCTCAAGAATGAATCTGTTTACTCAAGTGATTCTTGGATGAACAGAAAGTCGACATTACCTGCTGTGACCCAGCTGTTCAGACACACACACACACACACACACACACACACACATACACACACAGACACAGGTCCAGTATTGATCAGGCGTTGTGTTACCGATCCTCTTCATTATGTCTTGGCTTAAGAGACTGTCCGACCCCCGCCTGTCTCTGCGCTGCACTTGGAGATGGAAAAGTTCTGACTCGCTTGCTGTTATTTGAATGAACGTCGATAAACCGAGCCCATTTGGTGTTTTATTTCGTGGCTCCCCTTTGACATTCGTCGCTTGCTCTCTCGCCAGCTCTGAGAGTTGCCAGTAAAAATATTGTTTGTCTTCGTCAGATCCAGCTGGTCGACGACGGGGCCGACACGACGTCTCCAGAGACGCCTGAGCCCGGCACCGGCAAGGTTCCCAAACGAGGTGAGGACACACACACACACACACACACACACACACACACACACACACACACACACACACACACACACACACACACACATCCAGATGGTTACGGTTTTGTGCTTGGTCATCATTCATCAGCAGTTTACAGCATCCTTTAGGTCTTTTTGACACTAAAGTAGCACTTCCTGTTCGTTGCTGAATTATTATTATAATATTATGTATTTTAATTATTAATAATTTTGTTGCCTCTGAGCTGCAAATGAAGGACGTCTCAGAGGCGTAACGAGGCAAGAAGCCGGAACAGAAGGTGACATTTAGATGAAGTGTTATGTGCACGACCCGCCACCAGGGGGATTTAAAAATCTCAGGAGAAGGAAGTTTCGCTTGCACTTGAAGGGTTGTCTAAAGCCCAAGTTATGCTTCCGCGTCGACACAACGCAAGGGGGCTTGCGGACCCCTTACGTCCTTGCGGACCCCCCTTACGTCCAACGCAAGGGCCTGACGTGCACCTCCCAAAAATCCTAGACACGCGTCGAGGCGACGCAACGCCAACGCCAACGCAACACCAACGCAGCGGCATTGGCTGTGATTGGTCCGCTAATTACATCCGCTGGAGACTGCTATCCGGTTTCCACTCATAAACACCGCCATTTAAACTTTTAATAGGCTACTTTTATTGTTTGCACCTTGTTTTATTGTTTGCACCTTCTTTTATTGTCGCTTTTGCACAAAGAAATAAAACACCAAGTTCTGAAAAATAGTGGATGTTTAAAGCCGGAAAGTAAACAAATAGGCTATAACGAGGCTAATGACGATATACGTCAAGAGTCTCGGTCGGTCGGTCAGTCTTTACAAAAAACATAGCGCCCTCTACCGGTGTGGCATTGAATTGCATTTCGACACGTAAACCCAACGCAGAACCATCACGGTCTCCAAGAAACTGCGTGGCCGTTGCGTGATCACTACGCGGAAGCATAACCGAGCCTAAGGTTCTTTGTGCAAAAGCGACAAGGTGCAAACAATAAAACAAGGTGCAAACAATAAAACAAGGTGCAAACAATAAAACAAGGTGAAAACAATAAAAGTAGCCTATTAAAAGTTTAAATGGCGGTGTTTATGAGTGGAAACCGGAAAAGCGGTCTCCAGCGGATGTAGTTAGCGGACCAATCACAAATAATGCCGCTGCGTTGGTGTGACGCGTGTCTAGGATTTTTGGGAGGTGCACGTCAGGCCCTTTGCGTTGGACGTAAGGGGGGTCCGCAAGGACGTAAGGGGTCCGCAAGCCTCGACGCGGAAGCATAACTTGGGCTTTAACCGAGCCTTGAATGTGCACGACGACCAAGAAACTCTCGGTTCGCCTGCCGTTGTTGTTTAGGTGTGCTCGGGAAATCTTTTTTCCGATGCTTTTTTGATACGTTGCACTAGCGCCGACGCCGTTTTATTACATGTCATGAACTCTCTGGTTCCAAAAAAGCCAGGATTATGGAAGTGTAAAAAGTCTACGAAGCAGCTCCAGGAAGAGAGAAGCTCATCTTCAGAAGTATTGTGCGTGAACTCTTCTCCATTGAAATAACGTTTTGGGATTCTTAATTTCGGATGTTAAAAAATATGCTCAAACTGAAATGGAAGTTCATGCAGGTAAAACAAATCAGCCTTTTTTTACATGCATGAAAACACATTTTTTTCTATGTGATAGGACTCATCGCCCCATCAGCCATTTCTGCATTTATATATCGATGTATACGTGCCCTTAAGCAAGGCACCCCACCCGCTCACCCACTGTAACTCACTGTGGTTTAGAGTTTCCTCTGAAATATAAATGTGCCTCGGTAAATATCTCATTACAGGATCTGGTTTCATGTTGAATGTGAAGTAGCGTGAGTCAGCAACTCCGCACAAGGTTGTGGGTTTGAATCCTTGCTGGTCCAGTAAAGCTCTCGAGGCTGAAGCGTCTGTCAGCTGATGTTGGGATGCAACGACGAGTCACCTAACGTCTTCTTTTAACCCACATCAGAGTAAACGGGAGACTGGTGTCTTTATTTTTAGATGAAGAGATGGGAGACAAAGTGATGGTAGAAATCAAGCAGAATATTTAAGCTATTTTTGGGTGCAGTTGCCAGAAAATAACAACATAATTCACTTTCAGCGACAGCAGCAGGAGAGAATGACGGTAATCACGAGACATTAATTTAACACCAGTTAACAAACAATATCAACCATTAACATCTTTTTCTGGAACATTTTGATCATATTATCATCATCAGCTTCTGAGTAATAATAGTATTTATAATAAATGTATTAATGTATATAGCATATTTCAAAGTTACAAAGGAAAAACTAAGTAAATAAATACAAATCCCGAAGATATTAAATAAATACATCAAACTCTATAAGTTAAGAAAAAGTCATTAGATAAAAATGAGTTTTAAAAGTAGAGTTGCTGATTTGATTAATACAGTTTGTATGAATTACATTATATGTTTTAAACACTTGACATCTTTACGTAGAATATAAAAATCCCTATTTTCTAACATTGAAACATAATTTGCCTGTTCTTTTCCTCACATCTGGTCCCCGACATGTTTATCCTCCAGAGGACCGAGCTGCACTCTGTTGCCATGGTCACTGCTGCATCATGAAATAGGGGCTGTTGGCAGTGATGGGTGCATCATTCAGTTTGGTAACATCCACTTCCGTCCCTCTATTTTCAGAAACAGGCAAAAATGAGACCCAGAACTTCATTCAGATGTTATTATGAGGCGCTGCGAAGGCTCCCCTGCACCACAGTTCAGATAGAAGGATGATCGTCAAAAATACAAATAGATTTAAATGTTTACACTTACAGTAATGGAGTTGGTGCTTGTGTCCAGAGCAGCTAGTAAGCTAAAGCCCTGGTGTAACGTTCTTCCTTCCTCTCTTAATTAATGTGATGGCTTTTTGTCATTCAGACGTAGGTGACTTTTATGTAACGACTCCTCACGGCTTCATGCAGACATGACAGGACATTAAAACGTTGCCATAGCGAGGATGAAGACTTTTCTCAAAGGCTGCATCACCGTTGCTTTTTCTAATTTTGCTCGTCTTGAGTTTTAATTGATGACCTGTTTCTCACTCTAATCCAGTGCTGGTCTGATTGTTAAGTAACCTCTTTTGATCCTGTGAGGAAAAATATAGTTTTTTTTCTCCAGACTGATCTGATGTGAGAAGGATCTCCTCAGTAACTTAAAATAATCTTTCTCACAGTTTGTCATAGTTTATTAAAGTTTATTCAGTTTTTGTTGTATGTAAGACATTAAATCCTTGCAGAGATACATTTTCTCTGCGTGTTTAACCGCGTGCTTTCTGCAGTTTTTACATCTTTGATCTGGACTTGCACTGTTGTATGTCATTCCCATTACACTTCCATCAGGGAAATCACAGAGAACAACTCCTAGGGACCTTTATATCCTAACTGGGCATGGGACTATATGAAAAGTTCACGATATTATCCTGCTACTCATAAAAATGTGCATAAAACATCTCTAAAACATTCTGGAATCACTTTACATTTAGTGAATAAACGTTATTCTGCCATGATTTACTATAATTTCTCTACTATGCTGATTTATTTTCTGCTCATGCAGTTCTCCCACAGCTGTACAGGATTACAGTATCAGTGTCGACTACGCGGTAAAAAGACAATAAATCATGTTGACTTTAAGCTGCTTGTACCAGGATCTTTGTGGGACTTTATACCTCGTAAAAAGATGATTAACACTGATGATTATGTGGAAGCACGTCTCTCAATTTCTTTGTTTCGTTTTATCTCCTCAGAGATCCTGGAGACGCCCAAGTCCACTAAACTGGTGAGTCATATAAACGCTGTGACACAAAGCACGTACCTGGACTTTTAAACACACTCACCAAGACACACTTTATCTAAAGTATACCCTGTGTGTTGCACTTGACTGTCAGAGGTATACAAAGTATAAATACCACACCCGCTCTGCTTTTTTAATCAAATAAATTCTTCCTTTTTTACAAGTTGTTGTGAGAAGATGCTTGGTAGCTCTTCATAGACATTTATAGTTGGTCATTTTTGTGATTTAAGTGTATAGTTTGTTATAATTCATTCAAACACAGAGTTACTGATAATCTAATCTAAAAAGTGCATTAAATGTTCATTTCTTTAATTATATTATTATATTCCAGTAGAAACCCAAAATACAAGTATGAACCTGGAAATGAGCATAATATGTCTCCTGATTCTTGAAGGATCTCCTCTCATAATTGAAATGTAGATTTCAAACACATATTTATGAAATAATTCATTTTTTATATCATCTCAAATAATCCCTGAATTTGTAAATTTAGCAAATTAGACAAACTGTGCTAAACCAAGTTAGAGTTGACTGTTTTCATATCTGACCAGCAGAGGGCGTCGTTTGATTATAAATACAGTGAATATACTTAATAAGCATAAATAGATTGTTTATTAAGTGAAACAATAGAATAAGTTTAACCTTAACCTAACTAATAATAACAATAATAATATAATAATAAAGTACAAATACACCTTCACAATATTCTCTCTCCACCACATTTGTTATTGTGTTTTTTCTAAATTAGTATTTTATTGGAGGAAAACCAAAGTGTGCATTAAAGGCATAAGAATGTTACTTTAATAATCATTTTAATATGATATTTTTTGACATGCAGTCTGTGTGAAAAAGAACAGAATGAAGAAATGTGCGTGAAAGTTGACATGAAGGTGTGAAAAATGTCCTCTGTGTATCTGATTGAAGTCTTTGATGGACCAACGATGAGCACTTCAGTCCCCATCACCTCCAGCATGCCTCTGACAAACTCTTGACCTTTAACCTCCACCCCCCCCTCACTTCCTTCCCCCCGTTTTCCTTCGACCACGCAGCGAGGAGTGAAGCCCAAAAAGGTGGTGCATGTTTCTCTAACCTCGGTACAGTTGTAATGTTATGGTGATGACTGTTGTAACCGTGGCAACCGTGGCTCCCGAGCTGCCTCGCTGCTGCATGACAACCGCGGGCCTCGCCTCCCATTTTATCCCCATGATCGCTCTCAGCTTCGCCACATTGCCGAACATCCGTGTGTGTGCGTGAGTGTGAAAGAAGCGAGAGGTGAGCGCCTGTGTCCACTTCCTGTCACCTGATCCCAGTCACCTGACCCGCGTCACCTCATCGTGCTCTCTGCTCTGCTCTGTTTGATTCAGCTCTGCGGTCTGTTCCTCTGCATGCTGACGTCGTCATGGTAGCCGCTTTTCCTGCGTCACATTTTTTTTACATTTTTATCGAATAATTAATTAATGAAAACAAACAAAATCAACAGATTCATTCATATTTAAGATAATTTGTTATCTGCAGAGCTCCCATCATATCCGTCCTGCTCTCTGCTGTCGGTACGGCTGCAGCATTTTGTATGAAAAATGAAAACCCTAATAATTTAATGTGGTTGTTTTACCTGCAATCATATATTTAATAAAAGATGTTATTGTATAAAAATGACACAGTTTAAAACTTCCTACTCTTTAAAATACAGTTTGGTAAAAAGATTAGTTTTAATGATGAAATTGATCCTCACTATCAAATAATGCCATAAATAAGTAGGTAAGAGATCTGAACATGGTTTTGTGTGATTACAGCTAAAATTCTCGTTCAGCTTATTAATTTAGAAGAACAGAAGATTATTTTTTTGACAGACTTTGGGTCCAGAAGGGCATCAAGTACAGCTGTGATATCTTCATACATTGAAGGTGACACCATAAGAATATAATGACAAAATCTAGAAATATTTAGACTTTTTATGTGGATTCATGCCGGCGGTCCAGAGCTCTTTAACGATTCCCCTCCGCTGAGTCGTACATGCCGGCGTTCCTCCTGATAAATGTCAGACGGCGACGCAGGTGAACTCGGCCGCCTGCAGAGAGCAGACCTGCTGCAGATTATGGATTTCCTGTCAGCTCGGTTCTACTTCATCATCTCCCGTTCGACGGGTTGACTTTCAACCCCAGGAGCTCAGTTTATTCTCAACCAGGAGACGTTAATGTTCCTGACGAATGTGGGCATCGTTAAATGTCACAAAAGACTAATAGATGAATCACCCCAGTTATGCAGAGAGTATTAAGGCAAATATATTCAATATTTAAATGGGATAGTTCACCCCAAAGCTGAAGGTTACAGGAGCACAAACACATCAATGAATTATTAACAACCAAGGACAAGTTGTCATTCTATGGAATAAATAAATGGATATGGATAATATAATTTAATAAGTTCAACTCATTATCATTCTTACTTTTATCGTAATAAGAGTTTTATTGGGATACATTTTTATGTCATTTTAGAGACATTTTTGTAATTTCATATTTATTTATTTACAAGAACACAAACTGTGTCTCTTTTTAATTTAACATCTATATTTTACTTAATTAATGCATGTAATGTATGGCAGGTCAGTGTTTATAAATGTGCTTTATAAATACATTTTACTTACTTTACTTACTTACAATCAGCAAAACAGAACACGACGACACGCGATAAACGTGAGTTAAAAACAATCACACAGCAAAGTTGTCGCCAATTAAACATTTTCTTTTTTACGTGCTGACGAAATAAGATATTGTGAGATGGACAAAGTGATATAACTTCATAATAACGTTTGTGCTTTTACTGCTGTCGTACTGGATGAACGTCTTCATCTTGACACCAAAGTGTCTGCGTTTCCTCGAGTTTGTGAAATAACGACGCTGCGTTCACGCTTCCCGGCACTAAGAGTGACCTCGCTACACCGCCATCCCATCATCCTCTCTGTCTGTCTCCCTCCATCCCATCATCCTCTCTGTCTGTCTCCCTCCATCCCTTCAGCGAGTGCTTCTGCTTGAGAAAGATGTTTAATATTTAATCTGGACAGATTTCCCAACGCTGCTCTGTAATGGATACACGTAAACACGTTTCCTTTCCGGTTCAGCGGCCTGAACTTTCTCTCTCATAACAATCTTCTCTTTTCTCGCCCGCGACGTGGAAGTAATTTCAGCTTTAAAAAGCCTGCAGCTAATCAGAGCATGCCCGTTTAATTAATCCTCTTACTTCCCTTTGTCGTCCTGCTGAGCGCTCGGTGCAGAGGAGGAGATTTGTTATGAAAGTTACCCAAATAGCTCTCGGAATGAACTGACCTGTTTAATCACTTTTCACACTAATAAAAACTCCCTTTTACCTCCAAAGCTCAAGAACTACCGCTTTGTTTGAGTCTTAATCACGTCGAAGAAATATGACTGTTAGGAATGGAAGAAGTACTCAAAAGTCCTACGTTCTAAACAACACTTAAAGTGCCCAAAGTAATAATACTCACTATGCATTTCAGATTCAGAAGTATATATATATATCATTACTTTAATGTTGCAGCTGGTGACGGTGGAGCTGAATGGACCTACGTTATAAACCGCTGCGTAGCTTAACCTGAAATTATACATCATCATTTAATTTATTTAAGTTTATAAGTTAATGGAGTAAAAAGTAAAATATCAACTTCTCAAATGTATAGAATATATGCAATACTTTGTTATGAGGTAATATCACATACAATTACATATTGTGACTGAACCCCTAATGAGTACTAATGAATACTAAAGAGAATATAGGAGTTAAAATGTTAATATAAATAAACGTGGCCAAGTGTCTATTTTGCAACACTTTCCCTCCGTTTTTATCTTATTAAGGCCACGTTCAAATACTACAAAAAGACTACAGATAAATATATAATATCCATTATAGATGTATTAATGAGATTATCCTGAAACATTAAAATTGCTCATTGCACATTTGCTCCAGCAGGAAGGTGCAACGTATCTGTAAACAACTTTTTAGTATGTATGACGGATCAGGTGTCCTCATTGTTTCTGTCCGCCTCATTTAAATGAGCCCATGAGAGCGTTGCTAGGCGACAGGAGAGGCTTGCATCAGTGTGTTGCTGCTCATTTTCCTCTCTCACCTCCGTTCGCAGACCACGCCCTTTGTCTGTCTCACATCCTCTCCTCTTGTCTGTCCCCCAGTCACGTGCCGTCTCACCCCTCCCTTCCTCCCTGTCTGTGGTAACGAGTGGGATGAGGAGGGAGGGAGGGAGGGAGGGAGGGAGGGAGGCTGCACAGTGATGTAATGCGGGAGCAGGGCATTGGCTGGGCAAAAAAAAAAATCACAATAAGCAGAGTGAGAAAGAGGAGGGGGGGTGCGAGGAAGGAGGCGTCTCCTGTGAGCGGTAGCCGGTCGGAGGCTCTCGGCAGAAAGATGTCCGAGTCCTGAACGGAGCAGAGAGGACAGGGAGGCTCCGGCAAACGGATTATGAGCGGAGCTGAGAAGGAGGACATAAAGGAGGACGATAGCAGGAGGACGGGAGGGGGAGTCTGGGAAGAAAATCGCTGCAGCCATTTGCACCACTGCAGCTTCCCGTCCTGAGTGGCTGCCTGTCTGTCTGTTTGGCATCAGCTGTCTGTCTGTCTGCCTGTCTCTCCTAGCCTCTGTGGATCGAGCATCTTTACCTGTTTTATCACCTTCCTTCCTGTCTGTGTGTGTGTGTGTTGGTATATTGGTGACTGTGTGTGTGTGTGTCTTCTTCTCTTGCAAATATGATGAGACAGACTCCTGCACCCCGGAAGGTACAGAACTCCATATGATCATCCTTATGTGTTGGGATGTTGTTGTTGTTGTCGTCACCTTCCATTCGCTGGCAGAGCGGCCGTAAAGGTCACGCTCGGAACTTTCAGTTCCTCATTTCCTTTTTTTCGGTGGGAATGAGATTTCTTTTCCAGTTTGGAAGGAGAGGTGTACCCGCAGCTCGGTTTGTGCTCCGGTTATTTTCCCCTCAGTGGAGAATTATTTCATGCCTTTACATGTGTGTGCAGAAGCTTTTTTGTTTGTTGGCAAGCTTTTTCTCTTTCATTTGGCTTCATCATGCAGGAAGCCTTCCACTGCGTTTTTTTTAACGTCCCTCTAGAAAGAATCAAATGATTTCACTCTCGGCTGCAGATTTAAAACACGCTGATGTGATTCCAGGGCCTACGGGGATCTACAGCCGACACCATCGGCTCTTATTTCGTACAGCTGTTAGCTCGGGCTCATTTCTGCTGAGCTCTAATCCGATAAAGCACGATAACTAGCCGAGGCGACGGCCGAGCCCGAAGCAGGGAGAGAGAGTCGGTGTGGTGGAGCTCAGGAGGAGAGAAGGGAGGGACTTCACATCATTCTGCATGAATGTGTTTAGAGAGCAGCCCTGTGTCTACTTTGATCACAGCGGAGAACGTTTATTTACCTCACGATCTGTTTAGAAGCTCTGATGGCGTTTAGATCCCCTCACGATATCCTGATAAAGTCCTTAAAAGTTTCCTTTAAATAACAAAACAGATCAAATTGGTGACTTCTAATGAATAATTCCAATAAACTGCTAAACTGAACATGCAAAATAAGTAATTAACAAGTTAACATATGAAGAAGAAATCTAGTATTTCTTTACTCATCATTAGTACCAAATTACTGTAGTTCTTCTACAGGATACCTGGAGATATTGAGGACACTATACAGTTATAATGTATTACCAGTATTTGTTGATAATCAATCATGAATTAGTCAACTAGTCAATCATTAGTGATAATTTGAACATCCATTCAGTTGGTTAATTGGCTCCATAAATTCATAAAACAAAGAAAATGAATCTTCTTGAAGCTTCTCACAGGATTCTCTGCTTTGTTGAATTGAATATCAGAGTGAAAAACAAACAAATACGACATTTGAAAGTTACTTTGGACTCAGAAATCAGGACTGACAGTTTCTTTTACCTACTTGTTGACATTTAAATGGCAGATAATCTTTAGTTAGCAGACTCAATATGACGGAAAGCTGCAGAACAGCAACTTAACGGATGTCGGGATCGTTCTGTCGAGGTCCTGAGTGAACTTTCAAAAACCTCAAATTCAATTCAACCTTCCTTATAATTATAAAACAGACTAGTAAGAGATGATATTGAGTACAAATAGAGTTCCAGTGTAAAAGCAGAATTCATTGTGGGATCTTCTTTCTTTTAGGATGCTCTGTGTTGTCACGGTTGATTTGTCGTCCAAGCAGCTTCATTAAACCGATGACACCCCGGTCTGCTGGACCGACGCTCTGGGAGTTAGATAAGAACTAACTGTGGCTGTTTCTCGTGTCTGAAAGTGTAGCCGGATAACGAGCTTTATTTGAACAGAACTGGGCTCCGGCGAACGCCGTCTGGGCGAGACAATGCAGCCATTTAGGTCCGAGCCGTACCAGTCAGAGTCCACGTCGTTACTGGGGTTTTTGTTCACATGGGGGGGGGTTAGACCCCCAGAGACCAGCTAGGAGGATCATGGATTCACTTTGGTGCTTTTTTATTGTCTGATTCATGCAGCCATCTTGTCTTTTTGTCTGTGATTTCCAGTTTGAGGTGAACTTTGCCGTGAATCACTAACCCTGGTTTGTTTCCTTCCCTCCTCCTTCCCTCTCCTTCCTTCCTCCTCTGCTTCCCTTTGACCTTTTCCTTCCCCCCCCCCCTCCTCTTCAGACCACGGCCAGAAGGCCAAAGGTGAGCCCAGTCCTCAAAGTCTGCAGGGCTTCTTCCCGTGTCTTATCTTGAATTATTCATGTGCGATTGTTGTTTCACTTCATGCAGCGGTTTGTGTGACTGATGCCAAAACATCCCCATTTTATTTTCACACATCATTTAATTTTACACACACACACGTTTGACATAAATACCGTTTCTTGTCTCCACGAGTCTTCATTTGGTTTCCTTTTCTGCGCTGTAGCCGATGTAGTTACTCTTGCTTTTGTTCAGTTGTGTCCATTTTGGTTGTTTTTTTAATTTTTTAGATTCCTCCCTCCCTTAATTTTCTTTGTATATTAATTGCTTTGTTTGCTTTCTAATATCGGTTTCATATTTGTGTCCTAAAGCAGGTCTGGGGTCATCATGGAGGTCTATCGAAAAAAAAAACACGTGTCAGCATCAGATCTGGATTTAGGTTTCTTTCCCACATAATAATAACGCTTACCAGGAAAACAACACATCGTATGGTGTTAATATTCAGCACACAGTAAAGGAACGTGGTGTATTAATGCCTTTATTTTCATTACATGTGAGCAGATAGAGAAGCTAAATCCAGCCAGACTGAACCGTGTTAATCCTCAGCTGTTGAGGCCTTTACAGAAATAAACATAAAAACAGATAAAAACACACTTTCTGATTAACGTTCACATCCCGAATATAACTCAAAACCAGGATCCTGTGCATGTTAACATGCTGAGTGACGGACCTCCATCATGGCCACTAAAACATCACCGCCATTCATCCGCAGTGGGGTCTTTTCAGAAAACAACTAGTTATGTTTTTGATGCTCATTATTTCGTCCCCTTTTGGTTCCTGCAGCAGCCCAGCCGGCCTGCAGCCGGGAAGGGGGCGGCGTCCGGCTCGGCCTCGGCCTCTGCCGGGGAGATGAGCAGCAGCGAGCCCAGCACGCCGGCCCAGACCCCTCTGGCGGCTCCGGTCATCCCCTCGCTGCACTCCCCTGGAAACCCTCCGGCCCCGGTCCCCAGCAAGGTCAGTCGTCAGCTTTCAAACAGCATCTTAGGAGCAGAAGTGTTCTCCTAAATATACCGATGTTTTTCTTGACACAGCTGTAAGTTTGTGTTGGTGTCATAAAATCAACTTTAAATACATAAAGCAGCATAAAATAACTTTGACTGAAATTCCAGTCAGTGTATTTTTTGCATATCAGCTGATCAGTTTCTGCTGCTTTTACAGAAACGAAGAAGCAAGGTGATGTTTATCTCCGGAGCACATTAAGATGTGAGCCGATTGATCCAGTAAAGTTGCTTAATTGTCTTCGAACTCTCCGTTAATCATGAACCGTCGAATCAAATTTAATTTGGAGTTAAAAGCCACAAATGATCACTTTTTGTTTTTCTTCATTTCAAGCCTGATTCATATTTTATCCCCTCAGGAGGACGTCACTATGGAAACACAGGTGCAGTGATGTGGCGTGATGTCATGGGGGGGGGGGGCGATATTGGAGTGTTTTTTTGTTTTTTTTCTCACTAACATTTTAACAAGTTGTCAAAGGTGTGACTGCTAGTCTTTAATTAGCGGCTGGATGTGTGTGTGTGAGTGTGTGTGAGTGTGTGTGTGTGAGTGTGTGTGAGTGTGTGTGTGTGTGTGTGTGTGTGTGTGTGTGTGTGTGTGTGTGTGTGTGTGTGTGTCCTTCCTGACGATGAGGCTTGTGTGTGTCTTGATGCTAACTTTCTCCACCCCACAGGTGGAGTCACTGCATGGCAAGTGGAATGAAAGCTTCACACATAAAAAGATAAAAGTGTTTCCATTTCTAATTCCCCTCCTATCTGTCCTCCATTTTCAAATATCTCCCTTCCCATCATCCCGTCCTCTCACCTCCCTCCGTCCTGCCTCTCCTCCGTACGCCAGGAGGAGGAGGCGCTGCGTGTTCAGGTGAAGGACCTGGAGGAGAAGCTGGAGACGCTGAAGATGAAGCGGACGGAGGACAAGGCCAAGCTGAAGGAGCTGGAGAAGCACAAGATCCAGCTGGAGCAACTGCAGGAGTGGAAGACCAAGATGCAGGAGCAGCAGGCCGAGCTGCAGAAGCAACTCAAGGAGGCCAAGAGGGTACGTGAACGGGGAGACGCTCGGCTAGATGTTTGGAGAGGTCGTTCACTAAATATACACTCTTAATAATGTGTGTAGGAGGCAAAAGAAGCCATGGAGGCCAAGGAGCATTACATGGAGGAGATGTCGGACACGGCGGATGCCATCGAGATGGCCACGCTGGACAAGGAGATGGCCGAGGAGAGGGCGGAGTCTCTGCAGCTGGAGGTGGATTCTCTGAAGGAGAAAGTGGACGAGCTCACGATGGACCTGGAGATCCTCAAGCACGAGATTGAAGAGAAAGGTAGAACCGTAAACCTCACTTCTCAACCTCCCACGTTGATATTGAGTCACACCTACAGGTGGTGACTGATAAGCACTTTTATCAATGGATCTGGGCTTTTCTTTCTCATTCAATACATAATAGTTTGAATATTTTTTTAAAGACAAAAAAAGAGAAGATATCAGAAACACAAAAAATAGTGTAATTTGTTGTGAAATGCTTGAGATTATCTCTAAAAAAAAAGGTGGAAAAAAAAGGAATAATTTAGTTTCTGTCTGAGCTTCAATGTTCAAGGCTGTATAAAATAGGAGTTATTCTCAAGTTGGGTCACTATCAAGCAGCACAGGAGCAGAAATAACAACATTGGCCTATAATGTGATGACAGTCTGAGAGCAGGCGGGGGATTCAGGTGCCATTTGTTTAATTAAAGCTTCATGCAGCGGAACCAATCATCTCCAACTGTCATTCGGTGACATTTATTTATTTTTTAATCACTGCAGATAAAAAAAGGAAGTGCGTAAACACACGACACGTTGTCGTTTTTTTGTCTAACAGGTTCGGATGGCGCCGCCTCCAGTTACCATGTGAAACAGCTGGAGGAGCAGAACGCGAGGCTGAAGGAAGCGCTGGTCAGGTGGGTGTGTCGACGCGGATCCTTCTGGTGCCATCGGGCTGCGTTAGAGTGGGTTATTAATAGAGATAAGAAAGATTAAGAGTGAAGATTTCTCAATATATACAGTATACTCTTCCTCCATCAACAACCAGAGAATCATCACAACATTAACCCCACGCATCAAACAAACAAGCTCCACCACAGTATCTTTATCTGATAGAACTATATGAATATAGTCATCGTTCCCCATTGAAACTTCAGCCACGTGATCAGAGCCTTTTTGGATTGGAACCCATTAATGATTATTGTATTGGCATTTTTTATCCATTTAACACGAGAAAAACAAACAAAAGCCTCAAACCTGAATCAGGTTTAAGTATTATTCCCATGTCTTTGTATGAAAGCCCTGAGAGGGCAAGTTAGAATTTTGTTTTGGGGAGATCCACTTTCTAAATTGTTGTTTTTCCCCTCATGTTTCTGACTTAAGAGCAGATGAAAAAAAAAATCATCTGTGACGCATTTTTATCTGGTTCATTTAAAATACGTTTTTTGTTGTTGTTGTAATACTTATTTTGGCCTCAAGAGGCTTAAAAATAATCAATTATGGCAAATCTTTTTTTCTCCTCAGGGCTTCCCTATTTTTTTCCACATTCAAATAATGATACATGTATTTTTTACAGTGTAGTAAACTAGGAGGCCATGTCGATTCGCCTCATAAACACAAATGAACTTCTTCTTCTTATCTTAACGGCCTCCAGGATGCGTGACCTGTCGTCGTCGGAGAAGCAGGAACACGTGAAGTTGCAGAAGCAGTCGGAGAAGAAGAACGTGGAGCTGGACGCTCTGAGGAGCCAGAAAGAAAAACTGCAGGAGGAGAGGACGGCGGCAGAAAAGACCATCGATGAGCTCAAAGAACAGGTCAGTAGGTTTTTTTTTTTTATCACACTGAGCTTCAGAGCTGCTGCAGTAACATAAATCAAGAATCCTCATTTGTTTTGAGGAAAAGCCAGATTATACTTCCATTTCCTGATGCTGATGTCGTGCTCTGTTCCAGGTGGATGCAGCGTTGGGGGCGGAGGAGATGGTGGAGATGCTGACCGAGAGGAACCTGGACCTGGAGGAGAAAGTCAGGGAGATGAGGGAGACGGTCACCGACCTGGTGAGTGAAAATCATTGGCTTATCCAGTCAAGTTAATGCGATTCGGTTTGAAACTTAATCAAAGACGTATTTCCTCGTCACTCATTGTCCTGCTCGCCGTGTCCGAGTGGATCTAAAGGACTACAGGAGGTCAGAGAAGATGGAAGTGCCTCAGTTTGCTGACTCATGGTGTAATTGATGCAGGCATTAATATATGGAGTCGCTGTTACTCTTTGTTGTCATCCATTGACCTCCATCTAACGTTTGTTTGCTAAATGATAAATAACTGTCTGTCATTGTCTCAGGTAAAGGTAATCACTCAGAGTATGTGTGATGTTTTATGATGGTGGCAACATTTTATTGGTTTTTAACAGAAACAACGTTATACATTTCACCATAATATCAAAGCTCGCAGATAGAAACTAAAGTCTCCCAGCAACTTTCAGTCGTGGTCCTCAAACGATGATGAGGTCTGAACCTGTCCGTGGTCTCCCTCCTTCAGGAAGCTATCAACGAGATGAACGACGAGCTGCAGGAGAACGCCCGGGAGACAGAGTTGGAGCTGAGGGAGATGCTGGACCTCGGCGCCGCCAAAGTCCGAGAGTCGGAGAAGCACGTCGAAGCCGCGCAGGAGACCGTCGCCGATTACCAGCAGACCATCAAGAAGTACCGCGAGCTCACAGCTCACCTGCAGGTCCGGCTGTTGTTAGCGTAGCGGCGCGTTCAGCACGTAGTCTGTGATTTTAACGATCTCCTTCGCTCCGTTTGCTGCAGGAGGTGAACAGAGAGCTGACCAGCCAGCAGGAAGCCTCGGCAGAGCTGCAGCAGCAGCCGCCGGCCGAGTTGTTTGATTTCAAGATTAAGTTTGCCGAGACGAAGGCGTACGCCAAGGTCAGAGACGCTAAGTGCTGTGAATAATAATATTCCATCAGCCTGGATCCCTTCTTTCACCTTTTTGGTTTTCTGGGAGTTTAGTTTGAAAGTTTTAATTTTGCCCTTCAGCTGAATTTCTTTAACCCCGGATCTCTTTGTTATATTTCCTGAATGTTTGATGTGTAATATATTGTGTTTTACGTTCAGGCCATTGAGATGGAGCTGAGGAAGATGGAGGTGGGTCAGGCCAACAGACACGTTTCCCTCCTGACCTCCTTCATGCCCGAGTCCTTCCTCCGTCATGGCGGAGACCACGACTGCATCCTGGTGCTGCTGCTCATCCCCAGACTCATCTGCAAGGTGAACACTGCCGTTTACTGTTTGATTTCAATGCATGGAGTAAATCAAATAAACTGAGGCTGGTTTTATAAGATTGGATCCACCTGGATTGTTTCTAAAAAAAGGCTGCGCTGAATTTCTCTATGATGTCACATGTTGGCAGGCCGAGCTGATCAGCAAACAGGCCCAGGAGAAGTTCGACCTGAATGAGAGCTGCGTGGAGCGGGCGGGGCTGAAGGGAGCCGTCGGGGAGCAGCTGAGCTTCGCTGGCGGTTTGGTCTACTCGCTCAGTCTGCTGCAGGCCACGCTGCATAAATACGAGCAGTAGGTTTCACCCGAATCCAGGATGTACAGCAGGAGACGGAGATGATTGAAACGCAAAAATAACAGACTTACAGCTAACTAAGAAGCTGTGCACTGTCAGATATATCAAACATATGAAATATTAGACAGGTTAAGTGTTTGCACTCCTCTCCTTCTGTACAGTTAATTTGTGTGATTCTGCACCACAACATTTGTAGAGTAAAACTCTCCAGCTTATTTTTGTTGCACTCAACACATCTGTTGATTATTTAATTCAGTTTAATAAAGAACTAAATATATATGTCTTCATTACCACACAACAAAAGTAATAGAATGTGTGCATGAAACGAACTGAAACTGCAGATTCATTTCTAAAAATGCAAGTGTGTGTGTGTGTGTGTGTGTGTGTGTGTGTGTGTGTGTGTGTGTGTGTGTGTGTGTGTGTGTGTGTGTGTGTCAGGGCTCTGGCTCAGTGCAGTGTGGACGTCTATAAGAAGATCGGCTCTCTCTACCCGGAGACGAGCGTCCATGAGCGCTCTCTGGATTTCCTCATCGACCTGCTGCACAAAGACCAGCTGGACGAGACGGTGAACGTGGAGCCGCTCACCAAGGCCATCAAATACTATCAGGTACTATCAGAACACCAACACCACTTCACCATTCCTCTTATTGTTTCTGTTACTTCCAGCGTGGCAAGAAAAGAGGATTTATGTTCATACCAATAACAGTTTTTAGACGTAAATCTTCCCTGTGGAGACGTCTATATGAATTCATGTAAATGCCTCCTTCCTCAGCACCTGTACAGCATCCACCTGGCCGACCAGAGCGAGGACTGCACCATGCAGCTGGCTGATCACATCAGAGTGAGTGCAGACATCGTAAAAGACAAAAAGCAGCATTTTTCATTTGGATGTTGCTTCTCCTTTTGCTCATGTTCAAACATCCTACCTGTTGTTTCCGCGTGCAGTTTACCCAGAGTGCCTTGGACTGCATGGCGGTGGAGGTCGGGCGTCTGCGGGCGTTCCTGCACACGGGTCAGGAGAAGTCCGACCTCGCCGTCCTGCTGAAGGACCTGGAGACGTCCTGCAGCGACATCCGGCAGTTCTGCAAGAAGATCCGCCGCAGGATGCCGGGAACCGACGCGCCGGGCATCCCGGCAGCACTCAGCTTTGGGCAGCAGGTAACCACGGCAACCCATCATCCTCACTGTCCTTTTGGGCTACTGATGCGCAGGACTTACATTTCATGTCAGAATGAATTTGGTTATATATGGTTTTATATGTAAAAATAGATTTAAAACGTGTGGCTCTTTGGCCCGCAGGTGTGCGACACCCTCTCAGACTGCAGGAAACACCTGACCTGGGTGGTGGCAGTGTTGCAGGAAGTGGCGGCAGCTGGAGCTCAGATGATGTCGCCTCTTGGTGAACAGGAAGGGCTGTCAGCTGTCAAACTGGAGGACGTGGCGTTCAAGGCAGGCGAGCAGGTAAACACGATAAAAATCTTACTGGAAAAAAACCCCAAAACAAGAAAATCAAGGAACTCGGCTTATTGACAAGCATGACATCATTTCCAGATCTATGGATCCCAGGGCGCCAACCCCTACGAGTGTCTGCGGCAGTCCTGTGGAATGGTCATAGCCACCATGAACAAGATGGCCACCGCCATGCAGGAGGGAGAGTACGACTCGGAGAGGCCTCAGAACAAGGTGAATTAGAGGCGAGGGCTAGCTCTGTGTGTTGCTGGGCGAGTCTGAAAAATGGATTCATCACCGTCACATGAATTGCAGCCGACAGCAAGAGTAAATACTTGAGTTTTGACGTTGTGCTGTTGTTGGTCTGTAAGAACCCTCCACCTGTGGATCTGCGAGCGGCGGCTCTTCGAGCTGAAATCACCGACGCCGAAGGTCTCGGCATGAAGCTGGAGGACCGAGAGACGGTCATCAAAGAGCTGAAGAAGTCCCTCAAGATCAAGGTACGGCACCGGAAGACTCACTGACAATAATAATATTTTATTTAGTTTTTTTGATTTAGTTTAGATTCATTCTGTGCATTTCACATTATTATATAAAAAATATCTGGGTTTATTTAAATGAGGATGTTCACACCTGTCCAGGGTCTGAATGAACTCAAAAGCATGAATTATTATTATTAAGTCACGATAGGAGTTATGAATATAATAAAATATATACATATTGTATTTATTTTGTTCAAATATAAACATAAAAATAGCAAAACACATAGCACAAACAATTAAATAAAACAATATATAATATAAAAATGGTGACGCAGCATTAGTCAGTTATGATGTACATAAAATTAATCGTCCACATTTTCTTTTTAAAGGAAAAGATGCCAAATGTTCTGTAAAACTAGTACTTTGTACTTTCAGGCTCCAGGAAACCACAACCTCTGAATTCTTAATTACCCTCTGACAGCTTATTAATTGTTAATCAATCAATAAAATAATGATCGGATTCTTTCATTGCTTGTGTTTTCAGGGCGAGGAGCTGAGCGAGGCGAGCGTCCGCCTCAGTCTTCTGGAGAAGAAGCTGGACAGTTCGTCCAAAGACGCCGACGAACGCGTGGAAAAGATCCAGACTCGACTGGACGAGGCCCAGACGCTGCTGAAGAAGAAGGAGAAGTACGGACGACCTCCGACCCCGGATTGGGACAGGAAGTGGTGTTCTGCGACCGATCTAAAGCCGTGCGACGCTGTCCTCCTCTCTGCAGGGAGTTCGAGGAGACGATGGACGCGCTGCAGGCCGACATCGACCAGCTGGAGGCGGAGAAGGCCGAGCTGAAGCAGCGAATCAACAGCCAGTCCAAGATGACCGTCGACGGGATCCGAGGAACCGGCCCGTCGGGAATCGCTTCCATCGTCACGGGAACGGCTGGAGGTGAGTGGCAGGACATCTACACGACCTTTACGGGTTACTTTACTGCCACATTACTACACGTGTAAACCTTAATTCCTCCTCCTGACCTCCTCTTTAACGTTTCATGTTCTTAATCCCTTCCTTAACTTCTGCAGAGGAACAGAAAGGTATCAGCCTGCTTGTATCCGTCGTTGATCCTGCATGCTCATCTTTTAATTGTGCATTTTCATCAATAATCCAATAAAAAAATGTTATTCAGGGTTTCTGCAGGTTTTCAAAACGCTTTTGTATCCTGTTTTTCGGAAGAAATGTGGTAGAGTTTCTAATCTTTTTCTTTATTATATCAATAGAAATTATTGTTGTTTTTTTTACTGATAGAAAGTACTGAGAAATATAATAATTATGAAATAAATCTAATTAATCTTATTGTCACCACTGGTTATATTTCTGGACAGTTTGATCGTGGTATTAAAAAAGGCTATACGGTCTTAAACCCTGCAGAAACCCTGTTATTAAACTATTATGACGGAAAGGTTTCAATGAATATGTTTGTATCTATTAATGTGATATTCATCTCATACATCCTCTGATATGTAAGTCATCTACTTGCATGGTTTGAATCCATATGTTTGGCCAATAATTCTGAACTACAATGAGAGAAGAAGAACTGAATGAGGAGTGAAGAGTCTTTAATTCAGTAAAAGTAGGAGGTTTGGATCATAATGTGCTTTCACTGCTCTTTCTCTCTCCCACAGCGAACATGATGCCCGGCGGCGGATCGGGTTCGGGCGTCCAGGTGATCGACTCTCCTCTGCTGACTCAGCAGATCGAAGCTCAGAGGCTCTGCATCAAACACCTGAAGAACGACAACAACCGACTGAAGGTGCCGATAGCGCTGATGTTGCTGGATCCGTTGTGCTGCTGTCACGTCTGTATTTATGGTGTCCGTGTCGCCCCCTGCAGGCTGAGAAGATGCGCGCTCAGCTCGCCTCCCTGCCGCCGCTTCACGTGACCAAACTGCCCTCGAGAGACGGAGGTCGTCCCGAGGTGCTCTCCAGCGCCCTCTACCGCAAGACCGACCAGCTCCTGGAGACGCTGCTGCAAATGAGTGCCAACGTCAAGGTGGTGGACATCACGGGGAAATCTCCAGGTGTGAAAAGTGTTCATCTTCTTTCGATGACATCATACACCATACTTTTTATGACATACTATACTTTGACTTTTTTCATGACTTTTTTTCAAAATACTATACTTTCTTTTTTCATTACTTTTTTTCAAAATACTATACTTGACGTTTTCATTACTTTTTTCAAAATACTTTACTTTGACTTTTTTCAAAATACTATACTTTGACTTTTTTCATGACTTTTTTTCAAAATACTATACTTGACGTTTTTCATGACTTTTTTTCGATATACTTTACTATTACTTTTTTCCATGAGATTTAATCGACAAAGAGACATAGGCATAGTGAAGTCAATTTTAACTTTATTTGTCTTTAATCATTTGAACAAAGTGGTGAACAACCGTGAAATGCAGATAAATACATAGCAAACAACAATAACGGAGAAACAAATCGTGAGAACATAACAGGAGAAAAATACATACAGCGTAACAGAAGATGGCCGGAGGCACTAAAAAAAATAAAGAGTAAATTAATGAAAAAATCTTGGTAAAATATGTAAAAAAGAAAAAAAAAAAAATTAAAACTGCGAGCAGTGATAACGGGCCCTCGCATGGCACGCAACTCGGTTAGTGCTACGGCCGCCTGACGTGTCGGACCGCCTGGCCTGGCCACCGCCACGTTGCCAGTCGTCCCTGGTCGTCCCCGGCCACCGCCACGCCGCGGGTCGTCACCAGCCACCGCCACGGCTGGCGCCTGTCCAGTGGCGGCGCCAGAGTATTTTTTCTGGTTCAACTACGGTGGGGCTAACTCATACGACGGTGGGGCTCAAATCAATGTCAGAATTTCAATGTGAATATATAACAACACCCAGTGGCGCTGCCAGCCGGAATCCAGTACGCACTGGGAGGACTTTTTTTGAAGGTGGAAAAAAAAAATGGATGCTGCTGAACCGGGCCGGACGCAGCCGCATTTGAGAGGACGATCGCGCGTGTGTGCGCAATTACGCATAGCGTGTGTTGGCCCCTCTCCACTACACAATACAGCTCGGCTCTAGTCTCGTCACCTCTCTGCTGCTGAGCACTGCGGGCCGAGCCGATGCATGTCTCTCTCCCCGGGCCGGCAGAGTTATCATACCGTACTGTGCGTGCGTGTCCAATGTGTGTGCGTGCGTGGAGTGCTCACAAGCGTGCGCTTGTGTTTAGGTCGGGGATGGAGGGCACAAAAAACGATTTGCACCGGGGCCTATCACCATGATATACACTACTGATTTCACTGATACTGAAAACATTAGGTTTTGTCTTAAAAAAGTATTTTTCCATTTGTTGTTGTATTTGCCGTTTCTGTGCGTACATTGAAATTGAATCCTGGCGGCGGCGCTGACAACACCCTCCCGCAGCTATAAACACGCACACAGTGAGAGAGAGAGAGAGAGACAGCGAAACGTGAATAGTTCCGTTAACAGCCGGGACCCGAGTGGTCATCTTCCCCTGCAGGTGTCAACGGTGCGTCCGTAGTTTTATCCAACACGCCCGCCACCGCCATCTGTTGTTCCGTCCGACGACGTTTAAAAACAAATGTATCCATGATCAATTTTGACCAGCTTACTAACGTTAACTTAACGTGAGTGACTATAAGCCGCTAACGCGAACTGCTAGAGCCAGGTAGCTTACAAACTAGTAGCCTGCTGTCTCTGTGTCGAGCATACACTAAAAGCGGGCTCACATGAGTGACGTTGACGTACGGACAGTACAGTCTGTTAATGAACCCAGATCAGTGACAGTTGTCATCGCAGCTGCCTGAATGCCGTTACGACGTGACGTGGTGGTGTTGAACTCCGCACTTTTCACATGGGAGAGAGAGAGGGGGATGTGACATGTATCAAAGGATCTCCAGCCGGGATTCGAACCTGAGGCTGCTGCATATATGCAGACATGGGTAAATGGCATGCACTCTAACCACTCAACCACCTGCCTGCCTGCCATGAATAAGCCTTTTTATGAGTGTTTTGGACTCACTACACTTAGATTTTGATTGACACGCGATATAGAAGCATATGTTAGGACTTTTACATCATTTTTACAACATTTTATGAATTTTGTCGATTTTTCACTTTTTTTTCGACATGCTATAGTATGACTTTTTTTTTCCTGAAAAAATTGATCATGGCTTTTTATGGCTGTTTTGGACTCACTACACTGAGACTAGGCGCGTCAAGCGATATGAGCGATTTTTATGACTCTAACAATTTTAAATATTTTTTTATGAATATGTTCTGACTGACTTTTTCGTGAATTTTCGACGTGCTATAGTATGACTTTTTTGGGGGGGGATATGACTAAGCCTTTTTATAACTATTTTGCACTCACTACACTTAGATTTTGATTGACACGCGATATAGAAGCATATGTTAAGACTTTTACATCATTTTTACAACATTTTATGAATTTTGTCGATTTTTCACTTTTTTTTCGACATGCTATAGTGTGACTTTTTTTTTTCCTGAAAAAGTTGACCATGGCTTTTTATGGCTGTTTTGGACTCACTACACTGAGACTAGGCGCGTCAAGCGAGATGAGCGATTTTTATGCCTTTTTAACAATTTTAAAACATTTTTTATGAATATATCCTGACTGACTTTTTCGTGAATTTTCGACATGCTATAGCATGACCTTTTTTTAACAATATGATCAAGGCTTTTTTTTTAAAGATTATTTTCTTGCATAGACACCTTTGTATTTAGCGGTGGATAGAGAGGAAACATGCGAGAGAGAGGGGGATGTGACATGTATCAAAGGATCTCCAGCCGGGATTCGAACCTGAGGCTGCTGCATATATGCAGACATGGGTAAATGGCATGCACTCTAACCACTCAACCACCTGCCTGCCTGCCATGAATAAGCCTTTTTATGAGTGTTTTGGACTCACTACACTTAGATTTTGATTGACACGCGATATAGAAGCATATGTTAGGACTTTTACATCATTTTTACAACATTTTATGAATTTTGTCGATTTTTCACTTTTTTTTCGACATGCTATAGTATGACTTTTTTTTTCCTGAAAAAATTGATCATGGCTTTTTATGGCTGTTTTGGACTCACTACACTGAGACTAGGCGCGTCAAGCGATATGAGCGATTTTTATGACTCTTTAACAATTTTAAATATTTTTTTATGAATATATTCTGACTGACTTTTTCGTGAATTTTCGACGTGCTATAGTATGACTTTTTGGGGGGGGGGGGGGGGGGGGGATATGACTAAGCCTTTTTATAACTATTTTGCACTCACTACACTTAGATTTTGATTGACACGCGATATAGAAGCATATGTTAAGACTTTTACATCATTTTTACAACATTTTATGAATTTTGACGATTTTTCACTTTTTTTTCGACATGCTATAGTATGACTTTTTTTTTCCCTGAAAAAGTTGGCCATGGCTTTTTATGGCTGTTTTGGACTCACTACACTGAGACTAGGCGCGTCAAGCGAGATGAGCGATTTTTATGCCTTTTTAACAATTTTAAAACATTTTTTATGAATATATCCTGACTGACTTTTTCGTGAATTTTCGACCTTTGACCTTTTTTTAACAATATGATCAAGGCTTTTTTTTTAAAGATTATTTTCTTGCATAGACACCTTTGTATTTAGCGGTGGATAGAGAGGAAACATGGGAGAGAGAGGGGGATGTGACATGTATCAAAGGATCTCCAGCCGGGATTCGAACCTGAGGCTGCTGCATATATGCAGACATGGGTAAATGGCATGCACTCTAACCACTCAACCACCTGCCTGCCTGCCATGAATAAGCCTTTTTATGAGTGTTTTGGACTCACTACACTTAGATTTTGATTGACACGCGATATAGAAGCATATGTTAGGACTTTTACATCATTTTTACAACATTTTATGAATTTTGTCGATTTTTCACTTTTTTTTCGACATGCTATAGTATGACTTTTTTTTCCTGAAAAAATTGATCGTGGCTTTTTATGGCTGTTTTGGACTCACTACACTGAGACTAGGCGCGTCAAGCGATATGAGCAATTTTTATGACTCTTTAACAATTTAAAATATTTTTTTATGAATATATTCTGACTGACTTTTTCGTGAATTTTCGACATGCTATAGTATGACCTTTTTTTAACAATATGATCAAGGCTTTTTTTTTAAAGATTATTTTCTTGCATAGACACCTTTGTATTTAGCGGTGGATAGAGAGGAAACATGGGAGAGAGAGGGGGATGTGACATGTATCAAAGGCAGTGGCGGCGCCAGAGTATTTTTTCTGGTTCAACTACGGTGGGGCTAACTCATACGACGGTGGGGCTTAAATCAATGTTTCAATGTGAATATATAACAACACCCAGTGGCGCTGCCAGCCGGAATCCAGTACGCACTGGGAGGACTTTTTTTGAAGGTGGAAAAAAAAAAATGATGCTGCTGAACCGGGCCGGATGCAGCCGCATTTGAGAGGACGATTGCGCGTGTGTGCGCAATTACGCATAGCATGTGTTGGCCCCTCTCCACTACACAATACAGCTCGGCTCTAGTCTCGTCACCTCTCTGCTGCTGAGCACTGTGGGCCGAGCCGATGCATGTCTCTCTCCCCGGGCCGGCAGAGTTATCATACCATACTGTGCGTGCGTGTCCAAGCGTGTGTGTGCGTGCGTGCGTGTAGTGCTCAAGGGATGTTGAAAAAAGTATGCCGTAAAAAGTCCAGAAGAAGTATGTCGAAAAAGGTCACGTAAAAATATGTCGAAAAAAGTCACGAAAAAGTATGTCAAAAAAGTCACGTAAAAGTATGTCGAAAAAAGTCACGAAAAAGTATGTCAAAAAAGTCATGAAAAAGTATGTCAAAAAAAGTCACGAAAAAGTATGTCAAAAGTCATGAAAAATTATGTCGAAAAAAGTACACACACACTGAAAAATTATGCCGAAAAAAGTCCAGAAGAAGTATGTCAAAAAAGTCACGAAAAAGTCACATAAAAGTATGACGAAAAAAGTCACGAAAAAGTATGTCAAAAGTCATGAAAAATTATGTCGAAAAAAGTACACACACACACTGAAAAATTATGTCAAAAAAGTCACGAAAAAGTCACATAAAAGTATGACGAAAAAAGTCACGAAAAAGTATGTCAAAAGTCATGAAAAATTATGTCGAAAAAAGTACACACACACACTGAAAAATTATGTCGAAAAAAGTCACGAAAAAGTATGTAAAAAAAGTCACGAAAAATTATGTCGAAAAAAGTACTCACACTGAAAAATTATGTCGAAAAAAGTCACGAAAAAGTATCTCAAAAAAGTCACGAAAAAGTATGTCAAAAAAGTCACGAAAAATTATGTCGAAAAAAGTCACGAAAAAGTATGTCGAAAAAGGTCACGTAAAAGTATGTCGAAAAAAGTCACGAAAAAGTATGTCAAAAAAGTCATGAAAAACTATGTAAAAAAAGTCACGAAAAATTATGTCGAAAAAAGTCAGGAAAAAGTATGTCAAAAAAGTCACGTAAAAGTATGTCGAAAAAAGTCACGAAAAAGTATGTCAAAAAAGTCACGAAAAAGTATGTCGAAAAAAGTAACGAAAAAGTATGTCAAAAGTCATGAAAAATTATGTCGAAAAAAGTACACACACACTGAAAAATTGTCGAAAAAAGTCACGAAAAAGTATGTCAAAAAAGTCACGAAAAAGTATGTAAAAAAAGTCACGAAAAAGTATGTCAAAAAAGTCACGAAAAATTATGTCGAAAAAAGTACACACACACTGAAAAATTGTCGAAAAAAGTCACGAAAAAGTATGTCGAAAAAAGTCACGAAAAAGTCACGAAAAAGTATGTCAAAAGTCATGAAAAATTATGTCGAAAAAAGTACACACACACTGAAAAATTATGTTGAAAAAAGTCACGAAAAAGTATGTCGAAAAAGGTCACGTAAAAGTATGTCGAAAAAAGTCACGAAAAAAGTATGTAAAAAAAGTCACGAAAAATTATGTCGTAAAAAGTCACGAAAAAGTATGTAAAAAAAGTCACGAAAAATTATGTCGAAAAAAGTCACGAAAAAGTATGTCAAAAAAGTCACGTAAAAGTATGTCAAAAAAGTCATGTAAAAGTATGTCGAAAAAAGTCACGAAAAATTATGTCAAAAAAGTCACGAAAAAGTATGTCAAAAAAGTCACGAAAAAGTCACGTAAAAGTATGACGAAAAAAGTCACGAAAAAGTATGTCAAAAGTCATGAAAAATTATGTCGAAAAAAGTACACACACACTGAAAAATTATGTCGAAAAAAGTCACGAAAAAGTATGTCAAAAAAGTCATGAAAAAGTATGTCAAAAAAGTCACGAAAAAGTATGTAAAAAAAGTCACGAAAAATTATGTCGAAAAAAGTACTCACACTGAAAAATTATGTCGAAAAAAGTCACGAAAAAGTATCTCAAAAAAGTCACGAAAAAGTATGTCAAAAAAGTCACGAAAAATTATGTCGAAAAAAGTCACGAAAAAGTATGTCGAAAAAGGTCACGTAAAAGTATGTCGAAAAAAGTCACGAAAAAGTATGTCAAAAAAGTCATGAAAAACTATGTAAAAAAAGTCACGAAAAATTATGTCGAAAAAAGTCAGGAAAAAGTATGTCAAAAAAGTCACGTAAAAGTATGTCGAAAAAAGTCACGAAAAAGTATGTCGAAAAAAGTAACGAAAAAGTATGTCAAAAGTCATGAAAAATTATGTCGAAAAAAGTACACACACACTGAAAAATTGTCGAAAAAAGTCACGAAAAAGTATGTCAAAAAAGTCACGAAAAAGTATGTCAAAAAAGTCACGAAAAAGTCACGAAAAAGTATGTCAAAAGTCATGAAAAATTATGTCGAAAAAAGTACACACACACTGAAAAATTATGTCGAAAAAAGTCACGAAAAAGTATGTCGAAAAAGGTCACGTAAAAGTATGTCGAAAAAAGTCACGAAAAAAGTATGTAAAAAAAGTCACGAAAAATTATGTCGTAAAAAGTCACGAAAAAGTATGTAAAAAAAGTCACGAAAAATTATGTCGAAAAAAGTCACGAAAAAGTATGTCAAAAAAGTCACGTAAAAGTATGTCAAAAAAGTCATGTAAAAGTATGTCGAAAAAAGTCACGAAAAATTATGTCAAAAAAGTCACGAAAAAGTATGTCAAAAAAGTCACGAAAAAGTCACGTAAAAGTATGACGAAAAAAGTCACGAAAAAGTATGTCAAAAGTCATGAAAAATTATGTCGAAAAAAGTACACACACACTGAAATTATGTCGAAAAAAGTCACGAAAAAGTATGTCAAAAAAGTCACGTAAAAGTATGTCGAAAAAAGTCACGAAAAAGTATGTCAAAAAAGTCATGTAAAAGTATGTCGAAAAAAGTCATGAAAAAGTATGTCAAAAAAGTCACGAAAAAGTATGTCGAAAAAAGTCACGAAAAAGTATGTCAAAAAAGTCACGAAAAAGTATGTCAAAAGTCATGAAAAATTATGTCGAAAAAAGTACACACACTGAAAAATTGTCGAAAAAAGTCACGAAAAAGTATGTCGAAAAAAGTCACGAAAAAGTATGTCGAAAAAGGTCAATTAAAAGTATGTCGAAAAAAGTCACGAAAAAAGTATGTAAAAAAAGTCACGAAAAATTATGTCGTAAAAAGTCACGAAAAAGTATGTAAAAAAAGTCACGAAAAATTATGTCGAAAAAAGTCACGAAAAAGTATGTCAAAAAAGTCACGTAAAAGTATGTCAAAAAAGTCATGTAAAAGTATGTCGAAAAAAGTCACGAAAAATTATGTCAAAAAAGTCACGAAAAAGTATGTCAAAAAAGTCACGAAAAAGTCACGTAAAAGTATGACGAAAAAAGTCACGAAAAAGTATGTCAAAAGTCATGAAAAATTATGTCGAAAAAAGTACACACACACTGAAAAATTATGTCGAAAAAAGTCACGAAAAAGTATGTCAAAAAAGTCATGAAAAAGTATGTCAAAAAAGTCACGAAAAAGTATGTAAAAAAAGTCACGAAAAATTATGTCGAAAAAAGTACTCACACTGAAAAATTATGTCGAAAAAAGTCACGAAAAAGTATCTCAAAAAAGTCACGAAAAAGTATGTCAAAAAAGTCACGAAAAATTATGTCGAAAAAAGTCACGAAAAAGTATGTCGAAAAAGGTCACGTAAAAGTATGTCGAAAAAAGTCACGAAAAAGTATGTCAAAAAAGTCATGAAAAACTATGTAAAAAAAGTCACGAAAAATTATGTCGAAAAAAGTCAGGAAAAAGTATGTCAAAAAAGTCACGTAAAAGTATGTCGAAAAAAGTCACGAAAAAGTATGTCGAAAAAAGTAACGAAAAAGTATGTCAAAAGTCATGAAAAATTATGTCGAAAAAAGTACACACACACTGAAAAATTGTCGAAAAAAGTCACGAAAAAGTATGTCAAAAAAGTCACGAAAAAGTATGTCAAAAAAGTCACGAAAAAGTCACGAAAAAGTATGTCAAAAGTCATGAAAAATTATGTCGAAAAAAGTACACACACACTGAAAAATTATGTCGAAAAAAGTCACGAAAAAGTATGTCGAAAAAGGTCACGTAAAAGTATGTCGAAAAAAGTCACGAAAAAAGTATGTAAAAAAAGTCACGAAAAATTATGTCGTAAAAAGTCACGAAAAAGTATGTAAAAAAAGTCACGAAAAATTATGTAGAAAAAAGTCACGAAAAAGTATGTCAAAAAAGTCACGTAAAAGTATGTCAAAAAAGTCATGTAAAAGTATGTCGAAAAAAGTCACGAAAAATTATGTCAAAAAAGTCACGAAAAAGTATGTCAAAAAAGTCACGAAAAAGTCACGTAAAAGTATGACGAAAAAAGTCACGAAAAAGTATGTCAAAAGTCATGAAAAATTATGTCGAAAAAAGTACACACACACTGAAAAATTATGTCGAAAAAAGTCACGAAAAAGTATGTCAAAAAAGTCACGTAAAAGTATGTCGAAAAAAGTCACGAAAAAGTATGTCAAAAAAGTCATGTAAAAGTATGTCGAAAAAAGTCATGAAAAAGTATGTCAAAAAAGTCACGAAAAAGTATGTCGAAAAAAGTCACGAAAAAGTATGTCAAAAAAGTCACGAAAAAGTATGTCAAAAGTCATGAAAAATTATGTCGAAAAAAGTACACACACACTGAAAAATTGGAAAAAAAACTCACGAAAAAGTATGTCGAAAAAAGTCACGAAAAAGTATGTCGAAAAAGGTCAATTAAAAGTATGTCGAAAAAAGTCACGAAAAAAGTATGTAAAAAAAGTCACGAAAAATGATGTCGTAAAAAGTCACGAAAAAGTATGTAAAAAAAGTCACGAAAAAGTATGTAAAAAAAGTCACGAAAAAGTATGTAAAAAAAGTCACGAAAAAGTATGTCGAAAAAAGTCAGGAAAAAGTATGTCAAAAAAGTCACGAAAAAGTATGTAAAAAAAGTCACGAAAAAGTATGTCGAAAAAAGTCACGAAAAAGTATGTCAAAAGTCATGAAAAATTATGTCGAAAAAAGTACACACACACTGAAAAATTGTCGAAAAAAGTCACGAAAAAGTATGTCGAAAAAAGTCACGAAAAAGTATGTCGAAAAAGGTCAATTAAAAGTATGTCGAAAAAAGTCACGAAAAAAGTATGTAAAAAAAGTCACGAAAAATGATGTCGTAAAAAGTCACGAAAAAGTATGTAAAAAAAGTCACGAAAAAGTATGTAAAAAAAGTCACGAAAAAGTATGTAAAAAAAGTCACGAAAAAGTATGTAAAAAAAGTCACGAAAAAGTATGTAAAAAAAGTCACGAAAAAGTATGTCGAAAAAAGTCAGGAAAAAGTATGTCAAAAAAGTCACGAAAAAGTATGTAAAAAAAGTCACGAAAAAGTATGTCGAAAAAAGTCACGAAAAAGTATGTCAAAAGTCACGAAAAATTATGTCGAAAAAAGTACACACACACTGAAAAATTGTCGAAAAAAGTCACGAAAAAGTATGTCGAAAAAAGTCACGAAAAAGTATGTCGAAAAAGGTCAATTAAAAGTATGTCGAAAAAAGTCACGAAAAAAGTATGTAAAAAAAGTCACGAAAAATGATGTCGTAAAAAGTCACGAAAAAGTATGTAAAAAAAGTCACGAAAAAGTATGTAAAAAAAGTCACGAAAAAGTATGTAAAAAAAGTCACGAAAAAGTATGTCGAAAAAAGTCAGGAAAAAGTATGTCAAAAAAGTCACGAAAAAGTATGTAAAAAAAGTCACGAAAAAGTATGTCGAAAAAAGTCACGAAAAAGTATGTCAAAAGTCATGAAAAATTATGTCGAAAAAAGTACACACACACTGAAAAATTGTCGAAAAAAGTCACGAAAAAGTATGTCGAAAAAAGTCACGAAAAAGTATGTCGAAAAAGGTCAATTAAAAGTATGTCGAAAAAAGTCACGAAAAAAGTATGTAAAAAAAGTCACGAAAAATGATGTCGTAAAAAGTCACGAAAAAGTATGTAAAAAAAGTCACGAAAAAGTATGTCAAAAAAGTCACGAAAAATTATGTCGAAAAAAGTACACACACACTGAAAAATTGTCGAAAAAAGTCACGAAAAAGTATGTCGAAAAAAGTCACGAAAAAGTATGTCGAAAAAGGTCAATTAAAAGTATGTCGAAAAAAGTCACGAAAAAAGTATGTAAAAAAAGTCACGAAAAATGATGTCGTAAAAAGTCACGAAAAAGTATGTAAAAAAAGTCACGAAAAAGTATGTCAAAAAAGTCACGAAAAAGTATGTCGAAAAAAGTCACGAAAAAGTATGTCGAAAAAGGTCAATTAAAAGTATGTCAAAAAAGTCACGAAAAAGTATGTCGAAAAAAGTCACGAAAAAGTATGTCAAAAAAGTCACGAAAAAGTATGTCAAAAAAGTCACGTAAAAGTATGTCGAAAAAGTCACGAAAAAGTATGTCGAAAAAAGTCACGAAAAAGTATGTCAAAAGTCATGAAAAATTATGTCGAAAAAAGTACACACACTGAAAAATTGTCGAAAAAAGTCACGAAAAAGTATGTCGAAAAAGGTCACGTAAAAGTATGTCGAAAAAAGTCACGAAAAAAGTATGTAAAAAAAGTCACGAAAAATTATGTCGTAAAAAGTCACGAAAAAGTATGTAAAAAAAGTCACGAAAAAAGTATGTAAAAAAAGTCACGAAAAATTATGTCGTAAAAAGTCACGAAAAAGTATGTAAAAAAAGTCACGAAAAATTATGTAGAAAAAAGTCACGAAAAAGTATGTCAAAAAAGTCACGTAAAAGTATGTCAAAAAAGTCACGAAAAAGTATGTCAAAAAAGTCACGAAAAATTATGTCGAAAAAAGTCAAGAAAAAGTATGTCGAAAAAAGTCACAAAAAAGTAAGTTTTAGTATTGTGCTATGAAAGTGTTAAATTTGTGTTGTTTGTACTGCAGTGACTCCTGGTGCTCAACTCCTGGAACAGACCGCACGACTGCAGTCGCTCAGTGACACGCTGGGCAGACTGAAGGTACACACACACACACACACACACACACACACACACACACACACACACACACACACACACACACACACACACACACACACACACTTTGTCTCTCTCTCTCTCTCCAGGACGAAGTGGCGGAGCACGTCGTCCATCAGCAGGCCGGAGCCAGAGTCTCGTCTGACTTCGCCACGTTTCCTTCAACCTCGTTTGTTAAGGTGAGAGTTTAATTATTTAGATAGAAATAATCAGACTGTATTTTTTTAGCCAGTTCTTTAGACTGCTTTGAATGATGTGTCTCATTTGCATACGTGGAAGAGAAGAGTGTGGTCGTGACAATTAAGCATCTTGAATATTAAATCAATTAAATTCTTCCAAAAAAAAAAGTGAAACTGTTACTTATACAAAAAATAAACAAAGTATTCAACCATGTTGGCTTCATGCTAAAGCTGTAGAAGTCCAGTTTTGAGTATTTCTAAAGTACATTTATCAATCAAACCCATACTAGGTTTTACACTTTAAATTCAGTCTTAACCAGCTTGTACACTTTGCTCCTCCACCTCCACACCGACCCGTCTCCAGGCGAAGGAGGAGAAGCAGGGCGACACGGTGCTGGTGGGCCGGGTCATGATGCCGTGTACCCGGGGCCAGGAGCAGGTCCACCGCCTCGTCCTGTCACAGACTCAGCTGCAGAGAGTTCACAGTCTGCTGCGGACCTGAACCCCATCGTAGACCCCTTCCTGCTGCTGCACCACCACCTCCACCACCACCACCCATCAGCCCGGCTTCCACTCCAGAGCCAAACAAGTCAAACCAGGAGGAAATCTCACATCACGAGTGGAGAAATTACAACCTGTGGGAAATTATCGAAATTGATCTGCAACAGTCGGGGCTGTAGTTTGAGACCAGTTTAATCTAAAGAAAAAAATGATGATTCTAAAAACATAATGATAATCTTTTGGCTCAAAAATGCCAGTCATGCAAGAAGATGATTTCTTTTTGCTATTTACAGTAAACTGAATATTACTAAATAATAACCGATAGGCCTAACTACAGTCGTTCATTTCTGAAAATATTTAAGCTAAATCCACTTCCCACGGGGAAAAGGCTTATTTAATTAGTGGTACACATCTGACACTAACTGCTACCAAACATCTCCTCCTTCCTGTACAACTTTAATTTGGGCTCAGATCAGGATTACGCTGCCGTTCTCTCAACTACAACCCTGCAGGATGTAAAGTTAAGATCCTCCTCATCAGCCTAAATCAAGTAGAGATCCTTGTAACTGCACTGCTGCATGCTGCTCAAACTCACAGGGGTTTACTTTTAGCCTAGAATTTTAACTCCTCTTTGGCCTCGGCGTGGAAACCTGCACGATGTGGTTTATTTGTTCGGCCGGCACGTTAGCTGTTGCTCTCTTTGTTTCTGTCCAAGCTGCCGTGTTATACATTTTTTTATACCTTAACTGTCTAAAGGGAACGAAGGATTGTGTGATTTAAAGGAATGATACCGATTTGTTGTTTTAAAAGTAGCGGATATGTTTTACTGCGGTTCCAACGAGGAGACTTTTTGCACATTTAAAGAAGAGTGACCTGAGAAACCACGAGGGGAAAATTAACTCCTGCAGTCGCAGTCATTTTATTTCAACGGCAACAAAACGGATTCAGTGATGAACGACAGAACGTGTTGAGGATGGTTTAAACCGTACTGATTCACCTCAAGGGATTTACTGTCGAGTGGGTTTTATTTGAAAACTCAGATGAAGCATTATATGATTTAGAGGATTTAGTATTTATTACTCGTGGTGTAAAATCTACGTTTACATTGTTGGTGTAAATGACGCGTTGGTTTTATCGGTAGAGTTACTGAATTACAAAACTGCAGAAGTGTGTGTGTGTGTGTGTGTGTGTGTGTTACCTTCATGTGCTGAGATTGCGTTGCCGTTTCCAAACTTGGTCCGAGCCTTAAACCTGCAGAGAGCCTCGTGGTCGATGAGCGGTCCGCCTGCCTTATGTTTGATTTGTTTCGACCCAACCCTCCGTTTGGAGCAAAAACAACATCTTTGCCAAAGAATCTTTGTTTCTCTTCACGTTTGCCTCGGCTTGTTTTTAAAAAAAGGATTTGAGTCGTTAATCCACGCTAATTGTTTTAATTTAATGATCTGTTAGAATGTTTGTTTACACCGTATTGTCATAACTTTTAAAGTCTTATTTTAAAATGAATTTAATTCATGGGCATCTCCATAGCTGTAGTTTATTTATTCATGTTATTTATGTGTACAGACGATGTTCCCATTCTGCAGCTCCAACTTACCTTCTCCCCTCATGTGGCTTCCTGCACAACTGATAACCGATCAATAAAGACATTAAAGCCAGTGTCTCGTTGTCAGACTTCATTGTAATGAAGTAAAAATTTAATTTAGCAAAAATGATTAAGGATCATTTAAACACATTTTCAGGATTAAACCAATTAAAACATTCCACTGGTCTGAAAAAGTAAATATGTATCCAATGAGTATAATTCTACTTTTTGACATAATGTTTCCAATATCAATGAAAAAGAATTGGTCACAAATAAATAAAAAGTATTTTTTCAGTTCAGTCAGGTAGTTTTGTTATTAAAATAGTAAAAAAACATTTCACTGGTCTATTGAATTACTGCCTAGCTGCCGTTCTTCTGCCCAGGACATGGTTCGTGATTCTCTGAAACACAGAATATTCACTGGATTAAATTAAATGGACTCTAAATATTAGTGGTTTTGCAGGCGTGTGACTGAGAGCAGCCGTTCGTGTCGTACCTTGTTGTAGAGTTGAGCGTTGAGCCGGTAAGATCGATACACTGCTTTCCTCCTCTCCTCCTCTCTCCTCCTCTGCACCTCCGGAAGACTCTCATAAATCCTGAAGAAGAGAGAAAAAAAACTACGTTTACAGAAACTGTAGAATACTCACCTTTAATACAACAGCTGTAGTATTAAAGGTTTAACATCTGTAGTTGAAATGTTAGGATGTATAATATCAATCAATAGTGTCCCAATAAATGTAAAAATATCTCACATTACACATAACTTCCTTTTAAACATTTAAAAACACTAATATCAATGTGAATTTCAGTCCAAGTATAAATGGTCATATTTAATGCTGTGGTACAATATACCATCTAATTAATTAATTAACTTATTCAATGCGTACGGATCAAGTCCACCTCAAATGTGTTGTTACTAAAGTATTGATACCATTTATGGCTAAAATAATGGAGTCACTATTTTGAAATAAAAATGATCTTTATAAAAGTAAAATGAGAATCTTACTGTTTGGATCTCTGGATCATCTCAGTCCTGGGAACAGCCCTCCTGAGTGGAGCGGAGCCTTGACACATAAAACAAGTCATCAGTACACTTTAACAAATATAATAATACATGAACACAGTAGAGGGCTTCATGGAACATTCATAAATATGAGGTAATATATGAGAGTACCTGCAGGCTTCGGTCCTCCGGGCCGGATGAAGGCTACGTCTCCGTCTCTGCTGAAGACTTCCTGTAGCTTCCTCTCCTCCGCCTGCACGGCGAGGCGCTTCATCCTCCACCGGGACTGAGAGATGAACTCTGGACGACGCATCTCCAGAGCCTCCTGCAGGGTTAAAGAAAGATTAACATCACAAAAAAGGGTCAAATGTAAGAGTTTTCATGACGTCTTATGACGGTAAAGCTTCTCAGAACTGACACCCGACATTTTTTGTGAAAAGACAACAAAAAGTTTCTTGTTAGGTGATGTTTTTTTTAAAGAAAACACCAAACCAACCTGGAGAGAGATGCGTGCCAGGCCAGACGTGGTTTTGGTTCTTGGATTTAAATCGGGTTCATATTGGTTCCTGTCCTCGTGGACTTGTCTCGGTCTCAGCGGTTCCCTCCACGGATTGATTCTGCTGTACGGCTCAAACCAGGCGGTACGCGACATCCACGGCGACCCCTCCTCCTCCTGCTCCTCCTCCTCCGGCCGGTTCTCCTTTCTCGCCTCCGACCTCGGGTCGTCAGAAGAGACGAACCATGAAACGCCTGGAAAGGAGCGGGGAAGTTCAAACAGTATCCATCCAGGCAGAAATACAACAGTGAGAGCAGCGTGATGTACCTTTAGGGAAGGTCTTTGGCGTCTTCTGTTTGGGTAAGCGCCCCCCTCTTCGTCTCTCTGAGCTGGTGGAGGAAGAGGAGATCTGCCTGGAAGTCCTGGCTTCACCAGGAGACGGGAACGTGGTTCCAACATCTCTGGTGTGGCTTCGAGTCCCGTTACTGACGAGTTCCAGGTCACCTGTGCAAAAAGGGGAATTACTTTGACTGCAGCGTTACTGTGAATACATTTTAATACGAGTGCCTTCTGCACCGACCTGCCTGGATGCCTCTGCTGACCAGTTTGACGGGCTTCCTGGACGTCCGGGTCCTGGAGGGGCCTCGCTGTGACGGGACGCTGTAAGTGCTGGTTGATGTTGTAGAATCAGCAGCAACCTGAAGGCCGACGAGATCAAACACGTTAGAGAGCTGCTCAATATCTGAAAATATGTTTTCTATTTGTCACTTTATTCTCTGCTCTCACATGTTCACATGTCAATACAAAAAGGCAAAGTTGTAAATAATAAATGAGTGCTATGAAAAGTGCTCTATAAATAATGTATTGGTGTTTTTATTATGTTTTAAATAAATCATAACTTCCAATGCTTCCCCAATGATTTTTTTCCTAACTTTGAGGGTGAAAGAGCCACGTTTACGGCACTTGGTAGATAAATATGATTATGTGTTTACGTCCAGAATTAAATAAGCTTCACTCAAAACAATAACAATAACATGCAGATATACATACAGAGGACTCGTCGGTGGTCTCCGACAGCGTGACGACGCGAGGCTGCTCTTCGTTTCTGCCTCTCCTCTGTTCCCTCCCTTCTTTCTGCCTGTTGATGGCGCCGTACAGTTTACTGAGGCTGGAGCTGCTCTTCAGATGCTGGACTCGATCGGCGCCGAAGGCTCGGATCAGCCGCGCCGTGTCCACGGTGGACATGGAGCCAGACGCGGTGGACAGAGTCTCACACTCGTCTTTGTCTGCAGGACAAAGGTGCTGACTCTGGGACAAGCTGGAGGTGAAGGAGTCCCGACTGTCCTCTTGGAGACTCTGAGTCCAGGCCTGACGAGGGACGGGAGGTTCACTCTCTTTTCTGGCCTCACGATCTCCGCTCCTCTTCCCCTCTCCAGGATACGCATGTCTTTCTTTCCCCGTGGCATCGCCTCCCCTCCTTCGTAGCTCTGCTTCCTCCAGTCCCGACATGTTTGCCCCCTTGGTGCTGTGAATTAGACGGGACAGTCGTTCCAGCCGCTCCAGCAGCGATGCCTCTCTGTCGCTGGTTGGTCGGGACTCCTCCAGGCTCCACCCATCACAGAACCTCTCCCACAGCTGGTCCAGAGTGCTGCTCTGCTGGGCAGCGGGGTGAGGGAGGTGAGGGGCCCTCCTCTCCTGGTCTAGCACCCCTCCTGCCTGAGGATCAGAGCTTTGGTCCCGGTGATGGCTCGCCTCGTTGTAGTCCACATGGACTGGCTGGACTGTCACATGACTGGGCTCTGGCTGATCGTAGCTGGGGAAGTGCACTGGGCTGGTCCCCTGGTCTCTCCTGGAGGCTCCTTGGTTGCTCGATAAAGGCAATCCGGTAAAGACAACCGATACTTGAGAAGACTGCTTTGGAGTTCGAGTCACACTAGTTTGGGACGATCCATCTGGGAGGGGGGGAGGGGGGGTGAGAGAGAGAGAGAGGCATTGAAAAACAAACCTAAAACAACAATTTAATCAACTTCACTTCTAACATGTTATTCATACTAAATAGTGCGTTCCAACTGGATAGTAATGTTGATTTGTTTGTATGCAAGAATACCCGGATGTATACTATATTATTTTGAATTTCATCCATTAAGGCGTTAAAAAAATAATCTTCTCGACTGTCTCTCATACCTCTTCCTAAAACATCTAATATTCTGCATCTCCAAACACAAATATCAATGTCCCTTATATACCGCAGCACATTTCTCAACAGATGAAGCGTGTTCCTGCGTGCATTAACACAGTCCACCTTAACAAACACACATACCTCGGCGTCTGGACTCGTGCATTTTGGAGGTGTGCAGCCTCTTGCTGTAGATGCCCTCCGAGTGTCTGATGGAGACTCCGCGGTCCAAGCCGGCATCTCGCTGTCCGAGGACCTCGCTGCTGAAGCGTGGGGGCACAGCGTCGTCGGACCCTGGGCAGAAATGTGGCCTTTTAGATCACGATGCTCCTCACAGACTGTAATCCAACACTTGGCTCATTTCTGAGAGAAAAATGAACAAAATCTGACTTTTTCAGCTCGCAGTGAACAAAAGATGTTCACTGATATGGAGCCTCTCTCCCTCTCTCCCTCTGCTGGGACCCCGCTCTGCCTTTGTCTCACTGAGCCCGTGAACATGAATAATTAATGCTCTGCCTGGTGTATGTTACAATAGACCAGCTGCTACTTGTGCAGGCACTGGGGAAAAGAGAGCCAAGCCTCCTCATTCAACTGACATTTCAATTTCCTGGATTTAATAAACTCCTTAATTTCATGATTTAAAAAAAAAAAAAACATTTTCTATTAAAATCTGTCAGCCAGGCAACCCGGCCGCTGTGGTGAGGACTCAATGATGATGCATAGAGCCCGTTTCTGTATAAATAAACTCTCATGCAGGGTTTAATGTCAGTTCGATGCACCTGCAGATCATTCTCCCCTCGCTTTAACCCCCACGTTTTACCTGCCAGGCCCATGTTTTGATTTGATTTGGCTGACTTTTAGGGACACCCAGACAAACTATAATGGCGTGGACATCATGGAGGGAACCCGATGTTCAATGTGAGCTACTTTGCTCCAGAAAACGATATTTGAGACGAACGTACCTGTGTGGGTGCTCTCCATGGTGGTGTCGCTGGAGGAGACATCGGCTTCTGTTTGAGGGACGTAGAAAAGCTCCTCACTGCCGCGGGGTTTATAAGGTAACAGAACAGGCACTGCTGTAAGAGGAAAGGTGGACAAGAAGATATAATCATCTTTACCCGACAGATTATTTCACAAAAAAGCCACGTTGACATCTGATCTAATTATACCAAGAACGCAGGATCAGAAAATGTAGCCTCGTGATAAAATGATTGTTATGATTCCATGAAACCGGTACGTTCCATTAAAGCCTACCTGGTGTTTGAGAAGTGAAAGGTCTTGGTGGAACGACAACTCTGTGACTCGGTGTGAAGGATTGTGTGGATGTGGAGGTCATCCTTCCCTGAGCCACGGTGGAAGTCTCAGCTCTGCCCAGCGATGACCGTCTCATTGGCTTTCCTGAGTCACACCACTCTGGTGGACTGGTCAACCCGACACCTTCATCCGGACTGCTGGCAGCAGAAAAGGAGCGTCTGAGGGGAACAAATTCACTACATTGCGGCCCCGTCACAGCATCAGCGTGACTGGAGCGGTGATCGGTGGCCGAGCTGTGATCGGTGGCTTTGGGGGAGACGTGACCTCTCCTGGCTGGGGATTCAGATGTGGTAGAACCCGTGGCCTGTTGGGCTTCCTGACCAACACCAGAACCAGAGCTGTCCTGGACTGATAACTCGTCATCTGGCCTGAATGAGTGTGTCAAGTCCTCTTCAGCGTTCACACCCCCTCTACCTAGACCCTGTGATGGTGCAGGAGGTCCTTCAAACTGGCCCCCTACAGCATCTCGCCTCTTCTGATCCCCTGGTGCTGATTGAGGGGTCAGGTTTTGGTTTACGGTGTCAGGACTGCTGCTTGGCTCAAACACCGATGCATCGTCTTCATCTGTGATAGGAGGAAGCTGCCCGTTAGCTTTGAGGTGTTCGACTGAGAGCTCTGCCAGGTGGAGCAGCTGTGGTGCCGGCGATGTGGAGGGGGAGGTGGAGGGCCTGCGGGTGGCGATGGAGGTGAGAGGCTGAGAGTTTATCCTCGGGAGGGTTACCCCTTCTCTAGCAGCAATCTCAAGTATCCGAGCCTCGAGATCCGGCCGAGGGTTTTGAAGCGGCACGCGGAGGACCTCGAGAGGCTGGGATGGCTGGTGGATCGCGTCACCGAGGGGAGGATCCGGCCCCTTTAGGGGTCTAACGCTGGACGCTGCACTGCTCTCTGTATCCGTGCTGCCCCAACTCTGAAAGGAAGAAGTGGAAAACAAGACTTCAAACTGTGAGACTAGGTAAGGTCCTGTGAATTAATTCACCCTCCACAAGCATCCAAAGAAAAACCCTTGGCACCGCAAAACTGCACTGGAAACATGAAACCATGCATCCGTTGACACACCATGCCTCCAACACACCCGTTACCTCCAGCATGAGAACTGTACCGTCCGGAGAGTGGAGGCAGACTTCAAAATGACAACTTTTTATGAGTTAAAAAGGCAAATGTATGGCAAAATTTACATTTGGTAATGTTAATTTACATTATTTATACATGTAGTTCATTTATGGAAAATGCACAAATTAAGCTTTTATAATAATGAGATGATTCCTGATGTGAAGTGTATTGATAAAATGCTCTTCAGTGGTTTTACCTTGATGGGTTTTTTTAACAGCAGCTCTCTCTTGATCTCTTCAATCCGCTTTCTGTCTTCTTTGTCCAATTCCAGAGGTTCACACTGCTGTCCTGATATCTTCATCTTAATCCACTCTGAAACATGGAAACGTCAATGCTTGTGCAGATCATTATCATCATCTTTAATCTTTTTCTCCCACCGTGCCAACATAGCTAGATTAAGAGGTAAACATGTCGATCCTCTTACCTCTGGCTTTGCTCTCCTCCTGGTCAGAGATGCTGGGTGTACTGGACACCATGGTGGCCGGAGATTCACTCTGCAGTAACTTGGCCACTCTGCCTGCCAGTGAGCTCTCACTGCTCCCATCGCTCATCGCTGCATGATCAATGTCCTCGAAGGGGGAGGAGGAGCGGCTGCTCTGTGCAGGACCTCCCAGAGGGGGGGTTTCCTCCTCTGCTGTGTCTGTAGGAGAAGACGTGAGCTGCTGTGTACTCAACACTGGTGAAGGCGTGACGACTGGTGGCTGTGGTGGGACTGCGTTGTCAGGCGGAGCAGCACTGCAGCCCTCGGGCTCTGCCCGCCGGGCTGACTGGGAGAGGACGAGGGATGACCCTGCACCTCCACCGACAGGTCCATGTTGTGGCCTTACGTATGCACCTGTGGTTGGTGCAGTGGCACCATTATTAGGTTGCCCCGATGAAGCCATACTCTCTTGACCAATGGAGTCTTCCCTCAGTTCTTTGGAGGTCAGCATGGAGTCGGACGAGGATCTGGCCCACAGCTGGCAGGATCCCGTTCTGGGATCCTCAGTAGCAGGGGAGGAGAACGAGGAGTCCTGGAGTCTGCTGCTTTTCCTCAGTGAGAGGATGATGTTGTCATCAGAGAGCAGACGGGGTGCTGCAGGGGATGCTGAAGAATTCCCAGAAGACCCCGTAGATAACACGTTCTCCGCCTGAGAGAGGAGATTACGGATCTCCAGTAAGGCCTTGGAGCTAACGATGGAGTCTTCTGCATTCTGCTCCAAACCACAGCTCGTCTGCAAGGGAGACTCCAGGTCTCTATCCCCGCACCTAGCGTTCGTAGGCAAGGAGAGGTCAGAGTCAAACCGGTCTCCTTGCTGGATGGTATTCTGGCTGCTGGTTAAGCTGCTGTCCATATGCTGTTTCTGTGTGGAGGGATAAGAGTCTTCATCGGGCAGGGAGGAGGGAGCCAGTCGGCGTTCACTCTGGAAAGCTTCTGTATCGGAAGAAGGAGAAGCCCGCCTGGTCCACTCTGGGATGGATGCACCTGGACCAAGACTGTCCAGGCTCAACGGGATGGATATACTGGAGTCCACTGACAGAATACTCAACCTGGAAAACTCACATTTATGGGGACTGCCACCTGAAAAATACAATACAGGGTGTGAATCATATTGCATATGCATCAAAAATGCATGATGTAACATCGTCAATCTGCAAATATGTAGGCAGTATACAATGAACTACAGCTAATTTAGCCTTTAAGTACTTTCCCTTATATATGTTGGGTTAAATAGAATTTTCATTGGGTCATTAAAAACTGATCAAAAGCTTTGTTTTTTTTCCTTAAGAGCATCAGTTGCTACGGTACCTTCAGAGGGTTGGGTGCTCTTGGTCGGTGTTCCAACAGATCCTTTGATTGTGCAGAGATCAGTGGGAGAGAATTCAGGCTCTCTGATTGGCCCTCTGGGTGTGAATGGAGTTAAAATTGTTGAGGGAGACTGGTCAATACCCAGGTTACGGAGATACAACTGCAGGAAAAATAAATACACAAACATCAGAATCAGAAATACAAATCTATATTATTTTCCCCCCAAATTTCCACCTTGTGCACATCGACTGAAATGCAACTGCTAAATATTTGCATTTATTCATGACTGAATCTGCATCAACAACTATACGAGTTGAACATGTTTAAATGTATTTAAATTACCGGGATCCGTTCGTCAATGTTGAGCTCTCGTGGCCTGTGCAGAGGTGGTGGCGTTGACAGTTTGGAAGTCCAGTAGGGGGCGTAGTTATCAACCTCTAGGCTGACAACAGAAGACGCTCCAATGGAAGTCGCTAATTTAATTCCACTGTTATAACTATCCTGGGAACTGGAGAGTGTCAAATCGTGATCGAGTGACACATCACTGAACTGGCCGAGGCAGACGCGAGGCGAGGGTTGGACTGTGGCGCTGGGCTGCTGACGTACATCACCCTCAGTCCGACTGTGGTCTTCTTCTGCAGGTCTTTCTCTCTGCTGATCTTTCTGGGCCGACGTGACAACGGTGCTCAGAGCGGAGTGGGACTGTGACCTGCCAACGGGTGAGACATGCGGTCTGGGTGTGTTATCTTTGTCACCAGGAGCGCTGCCCACCGCCTCCCCTCTTCTTGTAGACGAGCCAGACGGAGCTGTGGAGGAGCTCTGTGTGACATTCTGATTGGCAGCACTTGAAACAGGCTGCTGAGTCAGGATGCGATTCAGGGGGTCGGATACTGCATCACAAGCTGTCTTTTTAGGAGCGATGCCAGAGAATCCTTGCTGTGCCAAGCTATGAAACAGTGAAGTCTTGCCTGAACTCTGATTGGCCCTCCAAGCGTCTACTTTCTGCATATAGCCGATACTTGGGAGAGACTGGACTTTTGCAGACGTAGCTTCCGCGGCGTCTGGGCGACAGGCATCAGCCACAACAGCTGACTGTGGAGAGATCCCTGTGTTTGATTGACGAGAGTTCTCTTTATCAGATTCTACGGCAGAGAGACGCCCCAATTTAGCCTTGACACTGGATTTGGGTGGAGCCTTAAAAAACCCCGGAGTGGACTGAGACTGTGGAAGGAAACCCAGGTAAGACCCATCGATCCCTGTTTGGTTCCCTGAGAGCCAGAGGTCTTGCTCTCTGCCCCGTTGGACACCTGTTGAAAACGGTCCTGTCCATTGAAGGCCACCCAAATGTGTTCTCATCACGCTTGGTTTGCCTTGAGATGCGCCTGTGGGATATGGTGTGAGAGAATGACCAGGTGGTGTAGGACTTCTCCGCTGTTGGCGGTGAGATTCATCTTCACGGCTGCTGCGCCTCTCTACCTCAGACAGAAGCTCTCTGTGTAACACTTCACTACTGTCATCAGGTTTAGTGCTACGTAACCCCATGGTGATGTTACAGACCTCGGATGACAACTCTCGTGATCGGTCGGGGTATACATCTTTGTCAGGTTGTTGTGTCTGCTGCAGGGGAAGAGAAGCTTCACCCGGAGGACCTTCTCTTCTAACTTTGTTTTGGTCGAGGGCTGGTTTTGGAACTTTATTGCTTTTAGATGATTCGCCAAAAGACGCAGTGGCCTTCACAGAGATCTCTGACGTAGAGGAAACAGCACTACTGCTGCCGCTTGGCATGCCGATATCTTTCTGAAGGAGGTCCAGAAGATGCCGGGTAGGAATATCCTTACTCAGAAAGAAAGTCTCATCTTCAGCAGCCTCTCCTACTGGCTTGTGTGGAGGGTCAGTTTGCGTCCCTGAGTCCTTCTCGCTGCTGGCATCATCTCCGAATTGTACTCGGTGTCTGTCAGTGGTAGAAATCAGTAGGGAGGGAACGGTTTCCTCTCTTCGACTTCTGTCTATAAGTGATGAGCTGTGCTGGGACAGAGAGCCGCAGCTGTCCTCTCCTTCAGACAGGATGGTCGCCTGGGCTAAAGGGTGCTGGGAGAGTGAGCCACCTTCAGAGGCCTGAGTGGTGCGATCCTGGGGTGGAACGTGATATCTTTCTGATGCCATAGAAATGTCAGGGTACGCCCTTTAAAAAAAAAATAATTAAATTAGAAACTTCTGAACGTTCAAATGACATGTTACAGAAAATAATGTTAACAGAACAAATGATTCACTTTTAAAATCTTTTTTTTTTTACCTTAAAGGGGCAAAAACATCGTCACTGTGTTGAAATAAAGAATACTCCGTCAGGTTGTGTTCCACTCCGGAGTTTACAGGCAACAGTGAAAGGGATGGCGACAGGTTGCTGTCCTGAAATGCTGATGGTACAGAAAATATGTAATATTATTCACAGGCATCGTACAGATTTAAAACTTAAATCCTACAAACTTTCCATGAGATCCAAAGTTATAATTATGAATTATCAACTAGATAACTAGAATGATCGACTATCAACAACCGGAATGTGATTTTTCATAGAAACACACACATCATGAAATCACAAGAGAAAAAAAGTACATGTACACACAAGTGTAGTTTATATTTTGATTCAAAACATTTTGTTCTGAATTATTGAATCCTAAATCAGCACTGTGACAAAACAAGTGAGAGAGAGAGAAACATACATACCTGGCTGAAAAGAATGCCCCCAAGGCTGTTGAAGCTGCCAGCCACCTGTTTCCAGTCTGGGCTGCCTCTGCTCCTGCTTGGCATGTCTATGACTTCGAGCTCCCGGTTGGTTTACGGAAGTTTGTCCAACAGACTGATTTGGATCTTCGTCTGCTGGAAACTGAGGAGACGCCACCGTCTGCGAACCAAATCACCAAACACGCACATTAACATAACAAGGAGGGGCTACTCATCTGGAAATGTACATTTATTCATTATATTGCTCACAATAACCTCTATCCAATATCTCCATTCTTCCATTTGTATCCTGCTTTAAAGTTTTTTGGGAGAGCTTTTATCAATCGAGGGCTGAAGAACATAAGGTGTCACATGCTGTACATGTGACACCTTATGTTGCTCACTTTGAGTGTGTGTTATTGGGCTACTTGACAGTGTAATCTTTCCCATGACTGGAATAACCTCACAATGTTTGCTTGGAAATTATGGCAGACAAAAATAATGTAAACACATCATAGGACGGTAATAATTATACAAATAAGCCATTTTTCCACACACAATTTGTGTTTGTCTCGTCCTTAACTGTTCGTTTTAGCTGGATTTCTGCTGCTAGTCTTCATCGGTGCAGTTAATGAACAAGTATGCGGTCATTCTAGTTATTGCATCGATTAACTGCTCTATTTATAAACACTCACGGTGTCGTCATCAAACAGATCGATGACGCTACGGGGCAGTCGATTTAATACAACCCACCTTTCTAGCACTTGGGAATAACTAACTTTCCCATTAGTGATTTTACGAGCTACATTAGCTACATTGTCGTATTCGTCACATACAGTTGAAAAAGCAGAGGGAAAAGTTTGCTAGGCAACAGGTTGCTCTTAGCTTGTTGACTACGCTCCGTTCAATCGTTTGCTAACGTTAGCAACTTGCGACCGAGCAGCAGCCAGTCATCAAATGCTACCATCATAACTAACGATGCTGACGCAATGTGTTGTCATGACAACGGCGTTTAAAACGGTTAACTGTCTGATGTCCAGCGGAGACGTTAGCTAGCAAACAACCTAGCTAAGCGGCTAGCGGTAGGCTAACTTGCTATGAACAACGGTGAGCGTTGGGTAACTTTAAACGCTAGCCAGATGTATCCGGTTGAAAACGCCCCAACAATCTTAAAGTAAGCAGGAAAAGGTGTTAAAGTTATGCAAATTACCCGTGTGGGTTCCATGTCCGCCACATCAAGCGCGCTTCCTGCTGCTCGCATCCAAAAAGTCGTTGCTAGGAAATGTAGAGAGGGGGGAAAAAACCGGAAACTCGTAACCGAGGGGGGCGGGATCTTCCTCTTCTCTGCCGCGCGCGCATCAGGGTGTTTTTTTGCCTTCCGCAAACATTCAGGCGTCTACTTTGCCAGGATTGGCGGGCCCGGCATCCAATCACAGCCAAGCATTTCATTAGCGGGAGGCGGGTAGCAGCCTGGGAAGACAAAACCCGGGGCGATAAAAACTCCTGTTACACGGAAGACTGGAAAGAAGAAGAAGAGTCGCGGAACTGTAAAAAAAAAAACCCAAAACAACATAGAATAACGTTAATATCGTTCATAACAGCCACCGAGGGAGAACCATCACAAATACGTTTGCTAACACCATGCCGAAAAAGAAAGACTGCGTTAAAGGTGAGATCAAAAAGGCCGTTGTCATGTTGGTCCATTGTGATATTCGTCGGTGAGTTTCATTTAGTGAGAACTTGACCTAGTCCGTTTGACGCTAGTTAGCTTACTAGCTAGCAAACGTATGTAGCGTATGGCGAGCGTCATAGCTAACGTAACCGTATCGTCATGCCCCGTTGTTTTTTTTGGTATAAAACCACGTATTTATGTGTTTTTAACATGAGCCGTGTCTGCCATTCAGGTGGCGCTCCTATATCTAGAATTCGTGAAGGCTCCAGACTGATGCACACGCATGTGAGTATGATTTGAAATGTACTAGATATGTATATCACGTAGTTATCATTGTGGCATAACAGGTCTTTCCGATTATTAGTGTGTGGTTAGTTACATGCCACCAGTCCTACCTCTACCAAAACACCTAGTCACATGAGTATCAGCCAACTCTTACTAGGCAGCTTATTTTCCCACAAATGCCAGATCAAATATGCTGTTAATGCAGACTTTAAACACTATATTTACGATGCGTTGCATCTTAGAAGATCTCAGGGGACTAGTCTCAAGTTTACAACATTAATATTAACTCGTGGTGTAACTGCTGCAGATGCCAGCCAAAGCATGTAGGAATACACCGTGTATTACAGCAGACAGTCGATTTAGAAGTATGTGCAGCAGAGAACGTTTAGTATTTTTTGCTTGGATATATTTATTTAATATATTCAATGAATCAACTGGTTGTTTCAGCTTTCATTACAAAGCTACTATCGTCCCGTCTGTCTTTATGTTAAAATATCAAAGATGTATGAGTAAAGGGTTATGTAAAATGTTATTTACAGCAGTATATAGTTAACAGCGAATCGTTAGTGTGGTTACAGAATGGACACATTGATGGAAGCATTTAAAGTCGCTGGTCTTTTGTCTTCATCAGGAATCTATGGTGGATTACATAAATGGACGTCAATCGTCAGGCTCTATCCTGGATGTCTTTGCCTCTGGTTTATTAGGTAAGGCATCTTCTGAACCTGCAACAGCAGGTGCTTTGGGAGTGATGGTGGAGAAGAGAATAGTAGCTAAAACACCATGTGGCCTGTTAGACGGGCCGACAGCCGGTAACACACATTCACAGAGTTCTCAGTCATTTCCTGAATATCCATGGCTGTGAATACATTTGTTGTATCTGCATCAGAGAGAGGGCATGTTGCTGGTGGACCCGTGTCCTTAAAATGATCTTTGCCCCTCAACACCAGCAGTCGTAACCCTTCACTCCTTGTTTGGGTCAGCGTTTAAGAGCTACGAGCGATAGTGCTGCAATATCTCGATGAGGTTATTAGAAGTCACTTGTGATTTCAACGAAACATGAGTCAACAGCAGAGCAGGAGATCAATTATGAGGGTGTGGCCATCACGTTCTTGCGTCAGTAAGGTTGTATTCAGTTTAATATTTAACTCATCTCAACTATGAATCTGTTTTTCTTGAGCTGTTTGTAAAAGGTTATGGCTGAGCCTTACATGGCACCCGATTTGATATTAATCAATTAAATGTCAAACTCAGGGTTGCTACTGAAATGCTCTCAAGGGGTACACTTTCTTATTATATAGATTATGTTTTGTCCGTGTGTCTTATCTTCTGCTCCACAGATGGAGGTAGTCATAGAAGAACAAAGTCTTTATCTTCCTAATCAGTTGTGATGTCTCTCCTCTGTGCGAGTAAACAAGCGTCACCGTTTTTGTCTTCGTCTTCCAGGTTTCGATTTTTTAAGGGCCTATGACGGAGAACTGGCGAAGGACATCATATATTCTGATGACGATTATGATGACGACGAAGAAGAAGAAGAAGAAGAAGATGAACACTTTTATCCATACAATGCTCCTCACCATGCTATGCACAAGTCTTTAGAACCACATCCACGAATACGACAGCTCACTGAAGAGGTATTACACTTCTGTTTCACTTCTTTGAAAATGAAACTGAAAAGTTCACTTTACCATTTATCATCGCGTTGTAACATCATATGACTGATGTGTACTTTCACTTCATGTACATTTGTATTCAGTTTACATCTCAGACTGTGTGAATTTATTGAACATTAGCTCCATGCGTTGTTTCCTTTTTCAGGAGGCTGATAAACATGCAAAGGAACTGATAGAAGAAGAGGAGCGGCGTAAGGAGAAAACAGAAAAGAACAAGCGTAAAAAATTGGTCAGTGTCATAAATAATCAGCATTCAACATTTCCAGTGTTGATGTTGCTGTTATTTAACTTTTCTTCTTCCTGTTGCAGCGTAAAAAAGAAAAGAAACGATTGGAAAAGAAGAATGCGGTTAAAGATGTTTTACCTGTAAGTCTTGTTTTACTCATTGCTGTGAATTACAACAAATACACATCATTTATTAATACATTAATTTTCCAATAGTCTGTAAATAAAAACCTGACAGTAAGACCTTTGCAAAGCCATGTTGAGTATTTATTTATTTTTTTGTCATTTCAGGAGGAAGAACAGGGGAAGTCAGACTCCTCAGAAAATCAGGAAGAAAATCCTGTTATTGAAAGTAATGCAAATGCAAATGAATCTCCAGAATCTGCTAAAACACAAATTGGAACTGCGGCGGCTGGATGGGATGAGAACAGTGCTAATAATAAAGAAGAAAATCTTGCTGAGATTAATAAAACAGAAGACGGGCAGCAAAAGGTTTGTGTTTAACGTTTCTGTTTTCATTTTTATTTAAATGTACTTGTAAACTTTTAGGTTGCAGACCAGATTTGACTGCGCTTGTGTTTTACTGTAGTGAAGTCACATGATGTGAAGATAATGTTAACGTTTAAGTTTTTTTTCCAGCAGGATTTGGCTTTAAATAATTCATATGCTTCTACAACAAAATCGGAGCCTGAGGAATCGTCTAGCCAGAGGCCTGCGAAGGACAGGAAAACAAAAAAAAACAAGCAGTCCAAGGAGGAAAACTCAAAAATTGTGGAGAAACCCAAAATTACCAAGAAGATAGAAGAGAAACATAAACCCAGTGAACAGGTGGGAAACCTTAACACTGCATTTCTTTCAGGCATATTGTTATTTAAATAATGACAACAATATTAACAGCTATTTATGACAACTACATAAAAAAAAATATTTTCTGATGTTACATCGGTCACTTTATAAAGATGGACGATACATGAATATTTTAATTTGATGTAAATGATATTTTATTTGGTCAAATGTTAACTGGTTGGGGTTTAAAGTCGACAGAAAACTACATGCAAATTTGGCATTTCCTGTTCTGCTCTGCATGCTTCACAGACTAATGTGCGAAACTCTTAATTTTCACAGGTAATAACGGACCCCGTTGCAGACGAGTTGGCAAAAAGAAGCAGAGAGCTTGCTGGTAAGTTACATGTAACATTACCGTCATTGAGAATTTGACTAAAACAAACACGTGAAGGTACTGAAGCAGGAACTCTTACCTCCAGGTATTGGAAATCGCCTGGCTGGCTCCGGACAGTACGATATGGCCGTGAAATACTTTACTGACGCCATTAAATACAACCCGAAGGAATTTAAGTAAGAACGTGGAACTTAAGTTGACTTCCAACTTCATGTATGGCCACAGAAGCAGGGATTATTACCAGCGTTTATGTTTACATTGTGTTTCAGATTATTTGGAAATCGGTCCCTCTGTTATGAAAGACTGCAGCAGTATGAAAATGCCCTCGGGGATGCTGATCTAGCACTTTCCATGGAGCCAAACTGGATAAAAGGTTTATTTAGGAAAGGGAAAGCTCTCTGTGGGCTCAAGGTAAATCACTGCTCCCTTTATCCAGTTAATCCTGCTTACACTGTGTCATATTTGCTTTTTATGTATAGAATCTCTTCAGGTTTTGACTGGCTTGACATTTTCAGAAAAAACATCTAATCTCATGTCAAAAAACCCCAGTGTATATATATATATATGTAAAACCTGCAATATAAAAGGTGGGAGAAGTCAGACAAATTTGTTTTATTGTTAAGATGTTACTTCCCCAATGCTGAGCTAAACATTGATCTGCTTTATTACTTAATTTAAGATGTTTTAACCCTTACTGATAACTAATTTCTCTATTTCTTCTGAAGAGATACTACGAGGCCACGCTGATCTACAAGGAGGTGTTGAAGCTAGAAAGTTCAAGCACTGAAGCCATGCAAGAGCTGAAACGAGCACAGACATTGCACCTCATGGTAGGAGAAGCAGTTTGCAAACTAAAGCGTGTCACTTACCAAAGGGGCTGAGAAGAAGCTGTAGAACCTCTGAGAACGTCCAAAAGCTTGAATGAAAGTTGCCGATAGTCATGTTGCTTGTTGTCGTTGTACGTCCTTTTTTTTTTATATATATAGGAAATGGGATTCACCTGGGGGCAGAGCTCCGAGGCCTTGAAAAGACACGCCACATTAGAGGAAGCTGTTGAAGCTCTGTTTGGCGACAGTAACTCGAGTAATGGAGGTAAACGTCACAAAATGCTGCTCCAGAGTTGGAAAGATGACCTCAATCTTCACTGATGTTCTGGTATTCTTACCTGTCTTCCCCTTTGTTGGTTCTCTTCAGATGCCGGAGCCAGTTGGGACAACGCAGAACAACCAGTAGTGCAGGAAGACGACGACGACGAGGGAGAGTGGATCGTCCTGCAAACAAGTCGTCCTCGAACGCAGCAGGTCAAAGAGTCTGATGCTTCTGTCCAAAGCAGATCGAAGTCACCGACGTCTGCTTCAAAGAATTCTGTGAGACAGTAAGACTGCATTTTATTATTGGGTATTTTTTACATGTATATAAAAATGAAAAATATAACCTTTTTTTTTGGCTTGTGATCCTTTAAAGTGACACAATGTCTAAGCCTCACCACAGGTTATGAATCTATCTCACGTGTTTTTAGAGACCCGAAGGTAATACTGCCTCCAGAGTGCCACATCATTTTTAAATGGTTGTTTCATATCTTTTGTTTTATGTAAAGGGAGACTTTCTCCGTTTGGGTTGGATCCTTGGCTCCCGCGGTCACCTATGTAACCCTCCACGAGCTCTTCAGCAGGTAACGTACCTGAGTCTGATCTTCCTCACGCCTTCTCTGAAAAAGAATGAACAATAGAAGTTTTGAGTATGCAGAATAAAAACTATAAAGCTGTAAAGAGAAGTAGAATTAGATCCACGTTTTAACATAGATAACAGGTGTTTTCCCATTAAATATTTTGGATAGAAAAGTTGATGCTATGTTCTTTTGTTATCTATTTACTGCTGCTGAAGCGAAGTCGACTCTGGATGCCTTTTATCGACTCCAAGCTGTGAAGCAGATCTCCCTGCGGGGATGTTAAAGATTTCAGCTAATGTGCTGCTTACACTCTTTCCCTTTTTCTGTCTCAGAGCCGGGACGGTTCACAGCATCAAGATGCTGCTGGAACACCAGTGTGCCTTCGTGAACTACACCAGACTAGAAGACTGTGGCCGAGCCATCCAGTGTATTAATGTATGTATCTGTTTACTTGGTAGAATAAGGCACGTTGTCTCCACTATTAGCAGCAGCGTTCTTTTACGTCTCACATTGACATAAATCTGCACCTGGAGCCACAAAATCCAATTTTTAAAGATTTGTAGGTTCCCAAAGACACAAGGATTTATATTCACAAGCAAATATAAAATGTTCATCCTGTAAGAAGTGCAAAGTTTAGCAATAAATCTGAAAGGGCGTCTGTGTTCATCCCTTTAATGTTGTAGTTGGTAAAGGTGCTAATTTGAACTACTTCATATTCATTATTAGGCTACATACTTAGTCATACCCCAAAGTTTATGATTGGATTTATATTTTGCATTAAGAATCTAACTGGTAACTAATGAATGTAGTTAAAAGAACATGATTTCCCCTGATGTAATGGACTACAAGTTGCATAATATGTACATTTTTTGATTTGAGTAGCCAAAATATACTCTGTGCTCTTCATTTTGCTGTCAAAGTACACCATGTTGATTCATTTCTTTTTTTCAATCTTCTTCTGGAGGAGCATGTCCCTGGTCCTTGGACCCCCCTAGAGGGTCTGAGGTTCACCCACTATGGTCTCACAAAATCCAGTGGGAAACACATTCTAAGTAGAACAGGAAGCTGGAGATTTTGGGGAAACGATTTTAACCTCTAAACGTTACTTTTGATTTAAAGTATTTCTGCGTCTCTAAAACGGTGGAATCATTTTCCCATCACACGCATCAACTCTGACATAAATGTCATCATTGCCATTTTCTAAGCCGCTGCATCTCCGTTGCTCTTAAAGATGTTTAACATCCGTTTCCTCTTCAGGGAATGGTGGTAGAGGGCGCTCCACTCTCGGTGCGGTATCCCAATAAATTCCTCACTGGCCTTGGTATGTCCAGATCATCCGCCTCTGACCCCTCATCATCAAACCTCAGGTAAGAACATGCAACTTTAGGTTTTGCTTGTTTTGCCTATTTATTACCATTATATCAAATTGAAATAATGTCATTTTCGGCTTCCTGATCTTTACATGTGATTGTTTTCTCTGTCGTAGTGCGTTCAAGAAGGAGTGCTTTTTCTGGAGGACCATGGGCTGCACAAGGCAGGACTGCACCTTCAAACATGTTCCGGAGCACAAGGGCATCGACAGGGAGAAATTCACCAGTAGACTGGGAAGTAACGTTTAGCAAATCCAAACATGACGAGCATGCATACCGTAGTTTCCTTTGACATTTGACACGGTGGTGGTGCCAAACTGGGCTGCTTTTAGTTTGTCTGCAAAACAACAAAAAAAGAAGACTAATTGTGTTTTGGATTCTGTTGCTTATTACGAAGTGTCTGCACTATGATGGCCCACCATTGCTGTACAAATACAAAGGACACATCAAACAACATTGTACTACTGCATTATAGTAATGATTCATCATGCTTTGAGCATTCCTTTGCAATACGATCGTGTCAGGAATTATTTGCGATTATCTAATCTGTTAAAAGATTGTGTTAAAACACTTGATTTTTTACTTTGTTGGTTTTGTTTAATTTTAAAATTTTATTTAAGAGGGTTTTCTTTTCAGTCACCACTAGGTGGCACTGGCACCTTTTTATCCCTCGACTTTGGGGCTGCAAATGATTCTGCTTTCGTTTTAAAGGCTGTGATTGAGTAGTCATGCTGTCGGCACATTTAATGCGCCATGTTTATTTTGGGAACTGTGTTCTGTAACTCTATTGCTGGGGCGCTGTGTTTGTTTGAAGAGTGGGATGGTTGAGTTCAGTATCCCTGTGTGTATATTGTGTATGCCTGTTGTAATGCCATGTCTGTTGAAGGACCTGTCCAAGTGTAGTGATGTTTGGACCGTCGTACAAATAAGTGCCTTTTAGTAGCACTGTGGCTGCAGTTTATCACGGGTCAGCCCAGAGGGAATAAAAGCCTCAGCCTGTCTTACCATCCATTAATGTATACGGTACAAGGCCAAAGACTTGGTGTAGGTGTAGTTTAGATGGGGCCTGGATATGACTCACTACAGAGAATAATAAAAGGCAGCCTCATGATAAGCTGCATAAGGCTAAAGCATGATTTGTGTGCAGGATCATTCAAGCCACAGCATGTAATTTGGGATATCACTATGAGGTCAGAGGAAGCCATGACTTGAGGCAGAGAGGACCTATTTTTTTCTTCTTCTTTTGTTGCTATCCCATCACTAAAACACCAGATTAATCCCTGCAGCAGCTGTTGCAGTGTCCTTGAGCGGGAAGCCCTGTTCTCAGGTCAGCCTGAGTTAGAGTGAAGTGCCAGTTAAATGCCTGGAAAGTAACTATTGTCCCTGAGATTTTTATCTAAAGCGAGGTTCTTCTAAGCCTAAAATGCCTCCCTTCAAGCTCCCCGACTCTGTCTCCTCTCGCATTAATGTGGGTGGGATTTGTGTCGATCCCTTTCCCCTGAAGCCCGGCAGGTTTGTTATTTGACTCGGGAGCGGTTCAAGGTTACTTCTGTGACCCATGTTACGCAATGTTTGGGGTGTGAGTTTCAAACTCTCCCAAAGGGCTGAATAATTACCCCCCTCCCTAAATAAAAAAAAAGGTTGCAGCATGGAGCTGTGAAAAGTGTTTAGTCTTGACCTTACAGGCAGAGAAGCTGTACTTGTGGGCATTAATTGGCTGGCGGTGGCATACCTCACAAAGCCCTTCTGATCTGTGTGAGATTTGAGAGTTTGAGAGGCCTTCAATATTAAGAACGTGAACTCTGGGTGAACCCACAGAAAGCACCAGGACATTACCAACTTGCAAAATGGGTCTATATTTAATCTTTTTGGTCTTCGCCCCTGCTAGAAACTTGTTCAAATGCAGATAAAGACTGATAAGAGGTGAGCGTTCATCAACATCCTGTCACTCCCGGGGCCCCTGGACAAAGCCAATCCCTTACTTAACCAAAGCAAACACCAGGAAGATTAAGTGCGGCTTGTTAAAAGGCGGCATTGGGGTTTGTAGAGCTTTCAACAGATTCTCCTCCCTCCCAACTGGAGGACAAAGAGAAGAAAACACACAGTAACAGAAATTAACCAGCAGACATGACATGTTGCTCTCCCACTCTTATGCTTTTTGTGATAAATGGCTATGCAGCAACAACAAACTAAAATTAATAAATCTCCTTCCCCTCTAGAGAAGGAGTAATTGAGTGTATTGCTTTTAGCGCAGGGGATATATATAATCTAATTTTCATTCTAATTCTGTGGTTTCTCCCTGCTGGTAAATAAACCATTGATGTGACATGAGGGAGTAGTTGAATCACACAGTTTCTCAGGAAGCCAATATAAAGGCTCCGCTGCAGCTTCGCAGCTGCTAAACTCCAACTTTGTGACCTTTTACGTTTCAAAAGGAAAGTCACTTCAAACATATCGCCGCGTGTATTCTGGAGCAACAAAGTGATCCTCTTTTATTTAGTGTTTAAGCTTCATTTCCAACAAATTCTTGCTGGAACACTTTGCAGCTTAAAAAGGGTTGAAAGTGTTTATTTCGTTGTTATGAGTGGTCTTACATGAGCCTGCACTGTTTAGTCTGTGCTCTTGTTTATCAAGGAGTATTTACAGTAATACTCCAGGCTGTTAGGTTTCATCAGTATTATGCTGAAATATCATTAAAAATGCCAAAGTGAGCAGTTATGTTAAAAGTACCCACAGTATCCATTATTTTTGAAATGTAGTAATAATTTTGGACCAACCGCCGAGCGTGCAGATTGTAATGAGCGCGATAAAACTGAGATCAACAAGGTGTTATGATGGTAGACTCACACAATGGGGAGGCATCTGGTTCACCGCGGTCTCCTCTCAAACCCCTTTTGCCGGATTCCTTTGTTGGGCTGTGAAATGAATACAGTAATTGTCACAATGAGAAATTGACCTTCCTTTTAATCTAGACAGAGGCCCCCTTAACACGTTAAAATAGCGCAAACCCAATTAGGGAATTGATTGCTTGCTTTCATTTTCCTCATTTGCATCGGGGTCATATAGGGGAAGATAAATGAACGTCGAGTCTTTTTGTCCACACTGTCGCTCCTGGTGGTGGAGCATCCATCGCTACGAAATGAGCAGGAGAAAAAGTCTTTTGTCTACGCTTGAGGAGCTCCTTTCTGATAACCTGCTGTTAAACACCTACAGAAAGGTTAGAGTCTTAAAATGTTCATGCTGCTGTACACATACAGAAGGGTTTTTTATGTTAATGACATCGTTTGATTCATCGTTCTGCACAGGTATTCTTTACTGTCATGTTTGGAGTCGTGTTACAGGTTTTGACTGTGATTCTTATGTCAACTGGTTTCCATTCAATAAAACAAACTCGACTCGTAGAGACTAAAAAGGGTGTTTCGTTGTCTTTGTCAACCAATGGAACCAAACCAACAATGCATTCGTCCATTTCTGAACCTTTTCCTCCTCCTCTAGTCCCGGTTCTGGTAATGAGCCCCCATTGGTTCCTATAAAATATCTGTACATCTTTATATTCTACTTTCATTTAAAAAAGGCTACTTTCCCAAACAGCTGGGCACTGTAGTTTTCAGCAAACGTGCAGAGTGAGATGAAATAAGTTAAATCCATAACACATAAGAACACTATAAAATGAATAATAAAAAAACAAATAAACGCATAAGAAGGCTGTAAAAAAAAAAACACATTAAAAATGCAGAAAATAAAAGACAGAAGCTCAGAGATCACACAACTCTCGACAAAAAGCCAGATAATAATAATACGTTTTAAGATGAGACATTCCACAATTTGTATCAAATAGAAGTGAAAAATGCACGCTGGGCACTATTTTTAGCTGTGGATTAATACACATTTGGTGCATTGGGGTGGAGGGGGGGCTGAGTCATCTTTCACACATCAAAGTAGGTTAACAGGTCTTGAGGAGTACTAATACACGTGTTGTATTAAGCCTTCTTGGCTCCAGGGGGCGCTGTTTGAAGTCTGATTTAAAAAAGATAAAAATAAGATAAAAGGATCCGATATTAGCCCCATGGCCGGGAAGTTTATGGAACCTCGAGTGATGTCACCTGAGTCACAGCCCGAGGCTACATTAGTCGCTACGACCATGACACACCAGTGCATTATGGGTTACGTAGGCTCCGGGATGTGACGGGAAACAATAAAGATATCTCTCATTACTGATGTTAAAGCTGTTTATCGGGAAGTTGTCCTGTCCTGAGTGCAATTCTAGACAACAATGGAGCTCTATGGCTCAGAGGAATACGATATATGAGGCTTTGGATGAACACGGTGATTGTTAGTGGGATTAGTTCTTAGGTTTTGATCTTTTCATGGGATTTATTGACAAAAAGAAAAATATAATCACCGGATTTATCCTGTAAAACTATTAACATTTTAATGCAGAATGGTTTAAACAATGGTCAGCAGTAATATGCAGAATGTGGTCTCTGTGACGTTGTTTTCTATGTTCAATAAAACTGCCCACTCCCGATTCCTTCCATCTGAATGGGTTATTAAAGAGTGCCGGGTTCGATGTGTCTACGCCTCACATTTATGTTCCCCCGCGGAGACTGTAGGCTGACAGGGAGGATAATGGCATTGACTCCTTTTGTCGTCTTGCCTGATAAATGGCAGTTTAAAGGTTGAATCTCACATCTCTTTCATCTCCTCCAGACGTGCAGCGGCACAAATCCTAAGTGTTGTCACTTTATTTTGGTCTTTGTCTCTGTGATCGATTGAGAAATGGCCTGTATGGGAGCGTTGTGTCATTAACATGATTAGAGGCTGGTAAACAAGGAAAAAAGGAAAAAAGAAAAGGGCTTTCTGGAGGTGCACACGGTGATGTAAAGCTGGGGCATGCCTCAACCTGTTTCCTTCAAGTATTTACATGACTTAATGGGGCAAGAAATATTTGGCCTGTGCGTTGTAATCATTAAAAAAACCTCTAGTCGGGTTGTATTTCACGTTGTTATCGACCTACATATCTGGAGGTAACATGTTCAAGGGCATGAAAAATGTCACGGCCTGTAAATCCTCTCATTGTTGCCTCAAGGAGTTTGACTTCCAATAATTGATACCCGCTTCCATCCATCATTCCTGAAACTCGGAATGATAAATCTCACTCGACGGGGGGCCTCTTTCACACATTGTCCAGTCTTGTTTTGTGTTGTTTATTTCAAAAAGAAACATGGATTAACTTCCACACTAACTAATGTCACCATTAATCTGCGGGTTATTACGCGGACTGTAATTTATAACAGGAGACACTTGTAATAAAACCTTGCCCTCCTGGCAGCTTCCTGTGCAAATGAAACCTGCTTCCTGTAACACAGATAATGTAGCGTGTCGGCTCAGTTCAAGTCTTTGCTGTTTGTTTAATGGACGGGGATTTTTTTTCTTTAAATCACTCACTACTTCCTCATCGGTGTAGTCAATCTTCATTACTGAACCCGTTTGCACCAGCGAGATTTATCGTTTAAACGCCTCGTGTACAAGTGAGACCAGGCAAACAAGGCGTTTGCTTTCTGGTGTTTACCGCCCGTTTAAGACGCGGCGAGGAGGCTGTTTATCTCTGTTCTGGTTATGGAGGCGTTGTGGCAACCAGGATGTCTGGGGCGATTTAAGACTTCCTCCTGCTTGCTTTCTCCCCCGTTTGAAAAAAGGGCTGAGGATCCATCTATTCCTCCCGTTGTAATGAACCTCCCCCGGGGGCCCGGGCGTACCATGTGAAGACGCCTTAGTACCAGAGCGATTCATTACCTCGGAAATGTGAGCTTTTGTTCCGTTTTCAGCAGGGCCCCATTAATCTTGGGCTGCCTCCTGGCATGCAGGCCAGGTACTGCTTAGGTAATTACAGTTAATCATCATTCAGACGTGCACATGGACTCCTCAGTGGCTTCCACCGAGGGGCCATTACACTCTTGTTTACCCTCCTCCTCCTACTGTACAAGCGTCCAGTTGCACCACAAAGAAGCTTTGTTTCTCTTTCTTTTTGCAAGCGTTCTGGTTATTGTGTCCAGAGAGATCTGGCTCCAGTTGTGCAGCAGCCTCCCCCCCCCCCCCCCCCCCCCCCCCTGCATAAACACGTAAACATCCCACATGCACCTCCCCCCCCCAAACATATACGCGCCCCAGCTGTTCATGTTGCACCGCTACTGTTCACCTGCCGTTCATGATTGCCATTAATGGACAGATTACGAGACGGATGATTTTCAGGAGCAACGAGCAGAAGCAGACCATCTGGATGTCGGCAGAGGGGACACGGGGAGACGCATAGCTTCATCACCCGGGCTTTCATACTGGAAACATGGAGACATGTTTATTTTTACAGCTAAAACTATATTTACCTCCAATTAATCAGCAACAGTTAGGATATTTGATTCAAATATTGTTTCGTTATCGGATGGATTGCCATGAAATGATGGACATTCATGGTCCCCAGAGGGAGAATCTCACTGACTTCACCTTTCGACTCATCATGACAATAACGCTTTTTCGTTAGTCTCCACAACTATGCTGTGCTATTTGGTCCAGACATAATTAACTTTGGTGATCCTCTTACTTTTCATCAAGCCCCGTCATTTGGTCAAATTTAGAATTCGTCCAATACTTTGGTTCATGACTAAATATCTGCCCACATTCCCGTCAGCCTCAGTGGAAATGAATTAGCATATTTTAGCATGCTATTGCCCCAAATAAAGATGAGGTTGAGCATTATACCTGTTAAGCATCAGCATGTTAGCATTATTATAAGATAAAACACGATAATCCATTACGAGTCCCACAGCAGGAACATTTTCAGTATTACAGCAGCAAATAAGAAGCTCTAGTAGAAGAAAAAAACTAATACAATAAGTGAGCAGTAAAAAAAAAAAAAAAGTGACCAGACAGACTGAGTAGTTGAGTTTACATTAATACATTTATCAAATGTGAAAGCTAAATTTAATCTAGCAACCTAAATAGACATGTCAGTTTAAGTGTGTGCTATATTTAGAATAGTTTCTCTGACTGGAAACTAAAGCAATGGTTTCCATCTATGCTCTCTACAAAGCCACAAGACTCCTTTGATAAAATCAGTCATTTTACCCCAGATAACCCGGGAGTTGCTGGTCTCCGTCGGTCAGTTTGTGTTATTGTGTGACTTTGGTGAATCATGGCTATAAACTGTGCCGGAAAGGGCGGCAAGATAAAGTGGTGCAAATATTCGGAAGACAGTTTTTAGTTGGGCCTTTGTTTAAGTTGGCTAAAACACAGCAGTAGCCTACATTGCTTTGCTCCTGTTTCTCCAAACCCACACTGAATGGATAACGTAACTCACAACAACACAAAAATCCAAACTATCCCTTTAATACCTTCATATCTTAATATATTTTGTTTTTAACTGTTGGTCAGACAAAACAAGCAATTTAACCGTGTCAACATTAAAATCTCAATGGCCACTTTCCACTATTTTAATGTTTTACAGACCAAACCATGTTAATTGCATCAACTTTTTACATTCAAATCCCAGTAAAACAATGGAGTATACAATAATAAAAGTTTGGCTGCTGGGAGATTTAGATGAAAGTAAAATAACAGCCCCGGATTGCATTATTATATAATTCTATGGGAAGCGAATTTCCGTTCTGAGAATATTAAAGCGTTTCTTTTTTATCATTTATCGTTTATTATTCAGCGACTCTTAAATATTCAGTCGGTAAGACTTTTTCCAAAAGAGGGGAATGACGGAAAAACTAAACTTAATGTCTCGTCAATGTATGCATATTTTCTGTTTTGGTGTTTACATTTTTGCTGTCAGCTGAAGGCTATATTTTACATATAGGCGCTATAGTAAAAAAGAGTAAACAGGGATATCCACTGTGGCAAAGACATGGAGCAGTTTGTGCACCTACTGCAGGAGGAAATGTACCAGAATGTGTGTTAAGGGTCACAACTCTCATTTTGACACAAAATAGAGATTTAAGACGGAAGCCTTTTGTCTACAGATTTCTAAGTTAGCCGCTGTGCTCTTCATGGTTGTGTTTAACCTTATCTTGGAAATACATTTTGCGCCATGAGTCATTTCTTTTCTACAACAAAACCCTTCAGCTGTGTAGTTCCCAGAAGACCGTGCAGTCAGTCATCCATTCAGCAGATTAAAAACAAAACCATCTCGGGAAAACTGTGAAGGCTGTTGATCGACTGGCTGTTGCACATTCCTCTGAAGAGCAGCCACGAGCTCTCGGGGTATTGATTAACATTTTAGACATGAACAAAGAAGAGGATCAATGTGCGCTGCCCTATTAACAAAACGTGCCCTTATCGGTTTGTTGTTTGTAATTTGAATGGGGGGGTAGATCCGGCGCTGAAAGGCTGCAGCAGTGAATGAAATAACTCAAACAAGACGTTGTTTGCTTGACTTGATAAAAAACAACAAAAAAAGCAGAGATCGTAATGATGGCAAAAGTGTGCCCGTCTGTCAGAAACCAGGAACCAGTGAGGCCTGATATCTGATGTCGGCGGAGGGAAGAAAAGCTTTTCTCAGGTTTGTTTCGCACCTGTTGGCTTGTGGAAACAAAGGAGGTGGAAAATGTCCTGACAGTGTCGTCATCCAGTGTTGCAGACGCACTCATGCATGCACAGGAGAAGAATACACATCTAAATAAGGGGGGCTGTGGTGGAAATCGGTTTCTGATTTCCTGGTAAGAAATGAGAATACAACTCCTAACAGAGCTTTGAGTAATTTATTAAATAAAGAGTCCAAAAACAGGCTAGCAGTCGCTCCAGACAGACTGTAAACAGACAAAGTCAAATAAGTCAAAGCCCTCGTGCAAACAGGGTGTCCAAGCAGACCGCGTCACCAACATTCAGCTTCGGAGCAACTGGTCAGACAGAAGCAGACTCCTTATGAGTCTTCAGTCTTGAGAAGGGCTTTTTATACAGATGTTGGTGATGTGTCATCAGAGAAGCATTGGTCTGTTGTTTGTGTAAGATGGCAAACTTTGTCAGGATGTCGTGTTTGAGCCACTCATCAGTGACTATATATATATATATTGACTTGCCAGCAGTAGTGGTGTCACCAGATCCATTCTACAACTCATGTAACACATGACATGACATAGTGCAGAATACAGGTAACCTCATGACACATGGAATAGCACGAGTTAAAACTACTCAAACTACTAATTATACTACAATAAACCAATTTAGGTCAAATCACCCCGATGTAACCAGGAAGTGGTGAGATAAACAACGCTTGTATGAGAAACGCTCAACGTTGGTTTACAATCTGCACTTAAATGTAGAGAAGAAGATACTGGTCAGAGAACAACTTCCCAACACTCCCAGTATGAATATGAGGAAGTGGGAGAAGTGTCGACTCGCCCAGGTGAATCTTTCAGCCAATCGTTGAGCTCCGTTATATTTTGGTTCTGCCCTCTGAGCTGTCAATCACAACAGAGCCAAGAGAGCTGTTGAGTAGAATGTTTTTACGCCTGGAAAAATAGTTCCTTACAAGAAACTGAATTTCGAACTGTAATTTGAGCTCGAAGGAGGATTTTGATGACATTTCCAGGTACATTCTGTAACATAAATTTAATGGACAAAACTTAAACACCCAAAACTATATAAAAAATAAAGCAATTTTGGTAAACATGGTAGAAGTTTATGTAAACTAGGTGGCCGATGTAGTAACACTGGTATGGTCCTTTAATCACAAATCACATCTGCAGAAAACAGTGAATAATGTAACACTCTTGAGTATTCCCTTTAAATTTTAAAATCTACAATATAAGCAAAAGGTAAGTTTCGAGACGTCTTAAGGTATAAGCAAGAAACATACTTTTTGCCAGTGTTATAAAAACTAGAAAATGTAAACGGAGCTTTGAAGAGTGTTGCTGGACAAACATGACTCTGAACTGTGTCCATGAAATCACCAAAACCAGCCACGAGCTGCTCCTGAGATTCAACCTTTAAACCTCCATTTATCAGGGAAGACAACAAAGGGAGTCAATGCCATTATCCTCCCGCTCCCCCTCCAGCCTCTGTGTGGGAGCATAAACATGCACATGTACACACAGAAAACTGCACACTTGAATTATTCATTCAATGAATTCAAGAGTGAACATTATGGATGCAGGCAGACAGTTTTAGTCAACACATGTTATGGGTGGAAAACATGAGTGTCATAAGGTTCACAGCAGTGTTTTGGCATTTTAAACGACATCAGCTACTGTAATACTCCTGCTGACATTTATCTGTTGAGTTTGAGATTTTTTAAATGCATTCTTCTTTCCAGGCAACCGAGGGGAGAAAACAGAAATCTGGCGATATAAAGTATTTTTTTTTATATTTATACTTTTGTGTTTGTATGCATCTCTTATATATCTGTGCCATAAAGCTCCATTGCTGTCCACAAATGATTGAAAATGAGCCGCACTGTTGCACCGGGTTATAGGTTTCTTCATTACCATGAACACACACTGTAGTTTATTTTGACTCCATCCCAGATACACCGTCCTACTGCCCCAAACACCCTCCAGAATACCAAATGTGGATTAATCCACCCATGATGATAGTCTCCAAATAAATGCATTATTTACTTCTGTTTGAGAAGCGTTTACTAACAGTGCCCAGGAAATCATTTTTTAACACCTTTTTTAAAAATGAAGCTGTATCCTTGTGCCCGGTTTTATAAATATGTATTCAGTAAGAACCAATGGTCTTGGGGATGAACGCCACAGACTGAAGAGACGGATTCAAATATTGTTGTTTTTGGACTTTTCATGGGATTTTTTGACAATGGGGGAAAAAATAAGAATAACACCAGCCTTATAGGTATATTATTACTATTTTGATTATAATTACATCATGCAGAAACAAGCTCCATGTTTCTTCCACTGAAGTGGGAAGAACAAGTTCAGGGCCATTTCTTTCTCATTGGAGCGTTTACCTTTGTGTCCTTCACACTACTGCCACCTTAAACTGCAAGACACCTGTCCCTTTGTGTGACACACACACACACACACACACACACACACACACACACACACACACACACACACACACACACACACACACACACACACACACACACACACACACACACACACACACACACACACACACACACACACACACACACTGAAAACCTCTGGGGGTTTCTGCCCAGTCATTTGGCACATTTTTGATGTTGAATCCAAAAAGACAAAATGAGAGAGAGAGAGAGGAGGGGAGTGGGGAAGGGAGGGGAGAGAGGGAACGATATAGGCTTTCCACTCCAGTGAAAGGCACTCTTTGTTGAGCACTCCTCTGCAAACCCCCGTCCCCCAACACCCCCCCACCCTCCTCTGTATCCACCCTTCATCCCCCCCCCCCTCCCTCCCCTCCAAAGCCCGGGCAGATTTTTCATTAAATGCTATCACAAATGTGACTGGTCCTATTCATGGGCAGATGGAGGACTGGAGACCAATACCTTCACTGGAGAATGACAGGAATCTGTAGGTGAAGGTCCGAGGGGAAAGACCGGGGTGGACTTCAGAGGACCTGAAAGAGAAGAAAAAGGCTTTACTTTGTGTTTAAGAGTTTTTCCTAAATAGGTTTGCTATATTCCTCTGGACCGATGTGTTCTCCCTCAGCCAGGCCTCCTTTGTCTGCAGAGAAAAGAAAAACAACCTCACATTTGTATAGATTCACCTCAGTGTTTTCCCCTCTCTGTTCCGAGGCTCCTCCAAGTAAGACCTCCATGTCCTCATTTTTTTTTTTTTAAAGCTACTTAAAGAGTTAAGAGCACTCGGCCTAAACAAAAGCACATATTGTTGCCGCTGTTTCCTCAGACAAACAAGGTGACTGGATCCATCCGCTGTTCATTTCTCACTAAAAGGGAAGAGATGAACCTCTCGTATTGTTAGAGAGCGCTCGATTATGTCACGGCACAATGGGAGGCAGCGAGTTGGAAGAAAACACAAACAATGATTTCCGCAACAGCAATTTAATCCTCTGGCGTTAAAACCTGACACAAAGTGGACAAAGGCAGAGGGGAGGCTGGCACGAATAAAAAAAAAAAACCCTGAATCTGAAGATTAACACCAAAAATATATATATATATAAATAAAGAGGAGGATCTTTTGTGTAAAAAAGGCCCTTTATCTGCTTTTGAAGTCTGTGAGACCTGCCAGCCGTCCTCAGCCTCTCTTTGTAACCGGCCCCCATGTCCCACAGCAAAACCACCACCTCACTTTCATCTGCCCGTCATCTTAGGGGGCAATTAATGCCATTCAGGTCCACCAGCTACACAGAGAGAGAGAGAGAGAGAGAGAGAGAGAGAGAGGGTGGGAAGGCTCATCGACTTGTTGAAGCAGGGACTTGACAACAGTTTAGTGTAGCCCATTTCTTGATGTGATCAAATTCACCCCCGCTCTCCCCCCCTCTTTCCCTCTCTTCCCAATGTTATTATTTATATTTGATTGGGCTTCTGTTTACAGGCTGCCAGCGTGGAAACCAGCCAGGCTGTTGCTTAATGAATATTTCACTGCCTCCACACAATAAGCCTCCCATGATAGCCCCGTGAATAACGTCCCCGCTCCGCTCTCTGCAATAACTCCCAACTCACACTTGATAAAGCCGCATGTGAGGAGAGAAGCCCCGGGTTTTATCGTTGACCTTTTTCCCTCTTCCCCGCCGGTATAGCGCCATCACTCTGGGGACTCCCACTGTTTCTCCTTTGCCGTTCTAATACAGTGGCCCCGGCGTCTGCGAGAGGCAGGGGAAATAAAGCCTCCATTTGCATTACGTAATTTCATGCATTATTCAGAGCTTCGGAGAATCATTTCACCTAGACAACTCCTCAGAGGGCAGTGAGGAGATAACTGTTAGTGACAGGACTGGCTCATGAAATGCAGAGTGACTTAACCACCCAATCTGCAGATATTACCCCGGCCTGAATTGGAAATAGACACCGACGCGCTCGCACAGATGCGCTCCAACAAGAAGTACACACTCTGCTGTTATTTCCACTGTTTCTTCTTTATCACTGAGGGGGAACGGAGTGATATCAGATGCAAATGTTCACGGTATATCTGTTTTACGATGCTCTTGATATTTCAAAAGGATTTTAAAAGAACATGGAGAGCTACAGCCGAGTGCTGTGCGGGTAGGAGTTGGCTTTTTCTTTCCTCGCACAGGAAAAATGAGGCAAAAGAAGTTGGTTTGGATGCTGTTAGATAATGATGTGCTATTTCTGCTTGGGCTTGCTTTTCCCAGTGCGGCTCTTCTGCAGCCTGTAGTGTTTAACTATTTTCAAAACGGGGAAAAAACGTAAAGATTTTATTGTCATGAGCTGTCTTTTTTATTTGGTTTGTTTGTTTTTAATGGGATGCATTAGTTTGGAAGCAGAAATCGCAGCAGAGAGTACCGACAGGCCAATTAGTGCAATCAAACAGCCACTGTATCACATGAGCTGCATGGCAGGGCTACTCACAGCAACTGGACACTGTTTCCTTATTGTCCAAGGCTCCCAACCGAAAAAGGCGCCTGAAAGAGCCCACAGTTGTTATCGCAGCCAGGGAACGCCACAACACAAGCACTACTGAGGGAAGAAAAGCTTTCTCCCCTCTAATCATAGACAATGGAGTGTATTTCATTAAGCCAGATAATGGTGTGTGCATTTCATTACCATAGATAACTAGGAATATTTAGATGAGGGATGAGGTGCTCATAAAGCGCCAGTTGGTAGCCATGGTAACCTGGATCTTGGCAAACAAAAGAGTCAGGGAGAAATGTTTGCTAGGAGATGGAAAAGAAAAGGGGGAAAACGAGAGAAGAAGAAGGAGGCAGACTGAGAGGAAGCGCCGAGCTAAACACATTCCCAGGCCAAAGCAGTCAGGCCGAACGCTTCCATCTTGTTTTGCTTCCTGAATCAGAGACTCAGGTGAACCACCAGGACCCTCCCTTTGTTCTCAAAACTTAAATATGCGTCCCTCCGCAGGACATGAGCACATGCTGATGTCGCCGTGGAGCAAATAATAAACTTAATCACCCAAATGTGGAAATCAATGTGGAGTAAGAAAACCTATCCATCTTCACTCTGCTCCTGTGACTATACACCCCCCATGCTCATGCTGCCAGTCAAATGAAGATGCTTCCTGAACCTAAATCAGCCCCCATCCATGACCTTGACCTTGCAGGAGATGGTTCTCTTTCACCCCGTTTCAGAGCTGTCAGTTTGAGGACAGGTTATATTACTGTGGCTGACACAAAGGAAATGGAAATCCACTTCTTCTCCTTTTTTCTTTGGCAGCATGCAACATTCAGCCCTTCCCCTCAGATATAGGTCTATCATTGTTAATGTTAGGAACAAAATAATTTGTGGGCTGGAAAATTACGGGTTGGAATGAACGACGGTTCAATTCAGCTGATTTGGCATTTGCAAAATATAAACATTGATTACAGCCTGCTCACATTTTTTAATCATAAATTGGCCAGTCAAGCTTCTGTTCGCTGTAATTACAAGTTAAGTCACAGTGGCTTCGTTTAATTTGACAGATTAAAACATGTTTTACGCTGTCTTGTCTTGTTATATTTTTCATCAGATGACAACGAAAAGACATGTTAAAAAAAAATCCCTTTTTCTTTCTCCTTTCATTTTTTAAAAATTAATGCACTCCACTGTCCTGTTTATTGAATACATTTTATGTTTTTATGATTCTGTTTAAATTCTGAACAAAAATAAGAGCAATTCACATCCATCCATACAACCATGCTGCTAATTCCAAAGGCTTATTATGAAATCACCAAAACACCTTTCTTCTATTTTGATTTCCTAAACTCATTTCACTTATTGTATTGATTAATTCTGTTTATGAAGAGTCGGATGTTATGCTCCCCTCGTTTCTTGTGTTTAAATTCTGGAAAACATCCCAGCAGACGACACAGATAACAGAAAATAACTAAGCATGACCTGCACATGGAGTTCAGCCATTAGGTGAAAACAGATAGGACTCCATATGGACGACCTCATACTTGTTAACCCCGATACTCCACTTTAACAGGAATGCAACACTGCTGTCAGACCTTTGATCTGAAGAGAGAAAAGAAAAAAAGAATCTGCTTTTAAACTGTATTCATCCGGGGAACTGTTTACAGAGCATGTTCTCACATTTATCAGTCATATTAGGAAAAATATCTGAGAAGCTCCAGGAGCTTTGTTAATCTGATAGATCTGATAAGGAGGAGGGTTGCTATTCTCGTGCCATATCTGTGTTTCTTTTGAATGGATGTAAAACCAGATTTGATATTCAAAAAGTATTAAATATTCACTGAAAACATAGCATTGTTTAAAACAATATTAAACATGGGGCGTGACAAAAAAAAATATCTCAGCCTTCAAAGACAGTGATGGAAAAACAAACTGTATTAATATGTAGCCGGTTCCACATCCAGCATGCGAGAAACCCGAGAAGGCACCGCTTTCCCTGGGATGAGATTTCACTCTTGTTGTTATCTAAACATGGGAAACCCACATGGAACCTGATTATTCCGGTTTAAACACAATGAAAACATCTCACAAGCCACACAGGTGGAAAAAACCCTCACACACACACACACAAGAGGGTGAATCCAGCCATGATAATGTGGATTCCCCTGATGATGTGTGTGTGTGGAACCAGACTCCAGTCTTGGCCCACCGTAATAAGATCAGCCTGTTTGGGCCTGACAGGCTGAGCCTCTCTCAGGGTGGCCCATCTGGCCAGGACCCAGGCCCCGGCGCCAGCCACCGGCTCCACTGTGCGGGGACCCATCTGTGGTCCTGTGTGGTATCGACCATGACACTGCCAGGCCTGTCCACGGTCTGCACATGGGTCCGCTAGGTCTGCGTGTGTTCTGCAGATGGGTTAGTTGGTCAACTCGGAGGCGGTCAACTAACAGCCGCCCATCTGCACTTCCTCGGGCGGGTTTGGATCGGCCCGAGGACGTGCAGATGGGTGGCGGGATTTACAGCAGCGAGACGTTCCAGTCACATCACGTCAGGTGACTTCTCTGATGCAAGAATGCACAACTGGCACAGTAGCTCTGTCACCCCCCTCCCTTTTTTTAAGGTGGCTCGAGATCTCCTGCTGCCTTAAAACGTGTGTTAACTGAACTTGATGATTATAAAATTTTGCGTCAATGTCGTTTTATGAGTTAAACTGAGGAGCTTACATTAGTAGAGAACCGTAGCACATTGTTAGCTACTGTTAGCACTTTTGTGCTAAACTAGCAATTTAATGTGTATTTTATGTCTACACATGCTGCTTAATGCTACTGCGTTTTGGTTATTGTAACAACCTGTCGGTTATTGTCTTCTGTCTGGATCACCAGCTGATGTGGCGGTTCACTTTAACACTGATCTGTCGGCTTTAGCTTCTATCTGTTATCTTTTTAACCGTTTTTGCTGCTGAATCAGTTTGACATCCTGAATAAAACACACATTGTCGACCCGTCTGTCTCTTTGAAATGGCCTTTTTGTTTTGTTTTCCTTCTAATAACTAGATGACATTTATTCAGGGAGTGCAGTTAGTGGCAGTGTGGTCTCCGATGCGTCTCCGACAGCTTGACGAAGTGGCTGCTGATCAATGACAACCACGCCGGCAGATGAAATTCACCTGTGATCATTCTGCTGTAATTGTGATGCGTCACCGCTTATTATTCCGACACGACAACAAAACAAAGCGTGCTCAAACTGGACCGCATTAATCACCCTCACTGTCAACTCTGTCAGATCCAGAACCACAACAGACGTCGAACACAAACACGGCGATGGGATGCACGCGGCTGAACCGCTAATATGTCGTATCTGTTTGCCCGCAAGTGTTTCGTTTCTCTGTAATTCGGTTTGGGCGAAGTGAATGGGAGGGAGAAGAGGGAATGCAGACTTAACAGCAGCTGCGGAGCTGGAAAGATCACAAGAGACGGCGGAGCATGAGCTGATATGAGACACATCTGCTGCTGAGATCTAAATGGTCCGCGAGGCTCAAGAACATGGAGTTTCCTTGGTGTTACTGTAGAGCACAGACGTAAGTACACTCAGTGAGGAGGGGATTCTAGTACGGAGAAAACGAGGTGGAATATTTACAGCATACATTAGAGTTTAATCAGTTTAATCACAAGGCAGTCTGGCTTTAGTCCAACAAACCCTCAACCATCATCTACCATCTAGCACCAGTCTAGTCCGATACATTCCCTTCAGCCTCACCTGTACTTGGTTTTTAGAGCTACAGAGATGATTCAGAAAGGTCCAATTATTTTGCTTCATAGTGAGTAAGTAAATATTGGATCCATTTTTCACACGCCACATCTCTTTCAAACATTCGGACACTAAAATGTTATTTTTCAGCTGGAAACATCAGTAGAAAATGTTGGAGGTCTTTCTCTGTCTCAGCAACACACTCCAGGGAGACGTTGGCAAAGGTCAGCGCTAACTAATTGTTGTGATGGTAAATATGTCGGTAAGCCGTTTAAATAGCTAACGTTAGAAAAACAGTGTTCAGCCAAACGAGGTGGAGGGGATTCGGGTCGAGGCCAACGCGTCATGAGCCGATTAGGAGACAGAAACCATTGGCGGAGCTTGTAAAACGTCATCTTTATTATAGAGCATCTTTGGTTGGCATGTTAGCAGGTTAAACTAAGGCAGTGAACGCGGTAAACATTAACAGCTAACATATGAGCCTTGTTACTCATGTACAGCCTCACTTGCCTCTCTGCCGATTACTCTAAACAATTCTATAGCTTTTCATATTTCCGAGCAGCTTTTTCCTGACGTTTGCTTGTTAGCTGTGGTTCTTATTTCTAAGCAGATCATCACTTATAATTAAATCTGCAGACTTGCTAATGTACAGGGCAATGGGATCTCACAAGGGGACGTTGCAAGATACTTTGGATGCTTCCCATCAAACCTTTTACCTTTCATTTATCCACATCCACCACTTTATAGCCCTCGGTTACAACCCATTAAGCTCCATACCGCTGCGTATATTTTAGACATGGGTAGGCACATTTGCAATTAAAGCCCCTGCGAGTGCTAGCGTTAGCATTAGGCCTTGAAATCCATAAAAGTAGATGCAGGTATCAGCATTGTTTTAGCAGAGGTTATTTCCAACGCGGCAACAATACTACGAGTAGACTTCAAACGCCTCGCAGGCCACTCGCTTGGCTGCACAGTTTAAAAGCTCGACATGGTGTGTGGGACAATGCCGGCTCTCGAAAGCATTGTGGTAATCAGGGCCGATGGAATTTTCCCTGCATCATTAAAAAGGGATTGGTCTGCTAGCCGCGTTCATGGGAAGTGCCGTTAGTTAACCCAACAAAGGTGCTCTGGCTGTGGACCCCCAGAGATGAAGGGCATCGCAGGGGCTCAGCGAATCCACCTCTAATCCTCTCAGGCCCCATTGTACCGATACACTCTAAACCCTTTGACCACTTCCCACTCTGATCTCTGCAGATTTGGGGGAGTTAAACAAGTTTCTGATCCGTGGGCCCACAACTTCCCTCCGTCTCCTCTCCTCACTGCGTTGACACGTTTGGTGAGAGCAGAGGTTTTGTTATTAAACAGGAATAAAAAGATTTATACCATTTTGAGACCTCTTTTTACAGTATTGCAAAGAACGCCTCAAGCAGTCACAGATAGAAAATGGTTTCTTCCAGAGCCAAAACACTTTGTCGATTAATTGATTAGTTTATCGACAGAAAAGTAACACAACATAATTGATTAGTTGTTTATGTTGCTCTTCTTTATCTTATGTGACGGCAAACCAAAAGTTTTTGAACTTTGGACCGTTCAAGACATCGGGACTGGGCTTAAAAAGACGGTTATTTTTCATATTGTACAGGGTGGACAGCTAATAAAAAAACCGAGCAGCAGATTAAATGATATTGAAAACAAGTGAGTTGCTGCCTCAGTTTGATCATGAACAAACCGAATGATGACAATGAAAATATGTTTTGACGGTAATTTAATTATGAAAGAGACTGTTATAGAGGATGACAGGGAGCTCTAATGATTAGGGATCATCAATATGCAGCTGCTGAATGTTTGTTGTGAACTTCATAAAAAATTCAAAAAGCTATTAACTGACAATCAAAATAGTTGCTGATTATGTTTCTGTCCATTGACGGCTCTAATTTGAAAATAAAGGTGGTTTTTTTGGTCAGATGTCAGTATTCACATAAAACAGTAATATTAGGTTGGACATGGACAATCATCCACATCCCAGTCAGTTTGCACCACTTCCACCATGTCAACAGGATAATTGTGTGAACACCTAGCTGCTGGAGGGGGGGGGGGGGGGGGGGGTCGGATAAGTAATAGCGAGTTGGTGGTCATGACAAAGCACTTGACAGGCCCGAAAGGAACCCCCTAATTTTGGGGTTGACCTTGGCTTGTTTAGCATTCCCCACTGCTGTTGGTGACTGCGACACGTGTCTGGAGTTGGGTTGACTCTCAGAGCAGAAGGTGTGTGAATGTGTGTGTGTGTGTGTGTGTGTGTGTGTGCAGATGGACGGACCGTTAGGGGATGCAGTCTTATATTCCCAAGAGAGGAGGCAGAGGTCAGGGATCAAAGCCCCCCAACCGACTCCCCACCCAGCTCTGGGGGACGTACAGAGATCCAGAACGATGCGCCGGCCCAGCCTGCTGCATTATGCAGGCTGTGCAATTAATGCCGGGACGTGTATGGCAGAGGTCTGCATGAGTGGTGGGCTGTTTGTGTCTGTTTGCATGGAAGGAGGTGTGTGTGTGTGTGTGTGTGTGTGTGTGTGTGTCTCTTGTGCCAACCCGTTGTAGCTTGCACAATGTAGCAGTGCAGCTGGCACGTGTCCCCCCCACCCCCACCACACACACACACACACACACACACACACACACACACACACACACACACACACACACACACACACACACACACACACACACACACACACACACACACACACACACACACACACGGCAGAGTCTAGAGAGGTCTTTTAATTAAGGGATTTGTTAATTTTCTATTCAACGTGACAGTGATGAATGGGAGAGCAGCGCCTGCCCATCTCAGCCTCGGCTGCCGGGCAGACAGATCTTCCTCGGAGGCCCCGGGGTGCCATCACCGCTCCGAGACCGTAGTCACACATGAAGATTTGTTTTAACCATTTACTGCAGTAACTGGAGCTGAAGAAAAAACACCAACAACAACAAACAAAAAGCCTAATAGACATGATTCCCCGTCTGTAGCAGCCGGCGTGGAGGGCTGATAGGACCGGGAGGTAAACAGAGTGAAACAATGGTTGTGGGAACACAGCTGCTGTTTGGCAACAAGAGAAGTAACTCTTTTGACTCCTTTCCTGTTATCTTGGCCGGTTTGAGCTTATCGTGCACTCTTTCTAAGTGCCTTTTAAACATCTCAAATGTTTAGCCTTTTATTGCCACTCGCTTCCCATCAACGTTGAGGTAATAAAACAAAGATGCAATTAACTTGAAATTCCAAAAACAAATCAGTATGCATTTGTTTTTTTATGTATTAAAAAGAACCATTAGAGTAACTGTAGCACCTTCAGAATTGTGGATTTATTATGAGGACTGGGCTCATTATTCACATTAATACACTTGTTTATTACGTGTAGAAATTTTCAACAGATTCCATGAAAAGACCAAAAGCAACAATATCGTTAATCGTGCGGTATTTACAGCAGCCTGACGTGTATGTGAGCATTTCTGATTGGCATTTTGAGGCATCGATTTAGCATTCTACTGACAGGTGTTTCCCATCACATTCATATCAATGAGGGGAGGCTTAACAACAGCTCGATCTCTCAGCAAAAACCATTCATCAGCAGCACAAACTACATCCTCAAAGATGGTTGAATCAACAGCTGACTAACGTATAACCCTATAGAGCCACCAAGCATGATGAAGCTGCATTTAGTTAGACTCTGGCCTCTTTTAAATCTAAATTAAAAACCGTCTTGTTTCCCCGTCTATGATTTATTTTCTCCACTGCACTTTAGTTTCCTTTATTAAATTTGGGGTATTTATTACTGCACTGTAATAACAACACTAAAAACTGCACTCCCTGTTTATTATTTTTGTCTATTTTTATCTAATCGTATTCATCTTTAACTGCTTTATTGTGTTTTAAATCTACCGTTCCCTTGGCGGAGCACTTTTTGCCGTCTGTATTTTGAGGTACAAATACAAATAAACTTGCTTGGAATTATAGTTTCACGCCAAAAATCCTTCAGCTGCGGCCCTTTATAAAGTCTGGAAATGTTTTCATAGCATTTCATATTCATTATCAATACTTTCTTTGTTGCCACCAAACACATTTTTGCATTAAGAGCAATATATGCACCCTGAAGCAGAGCCACATGTCATATTGGCCCCAATGCAATTTTTTTTTTATCTATTGTGATTTGGCAGCCATTCATCTTTTAAAACGCTCTCTCATGATTTCCCTTTGTGCATGCAGAGCCGGAGGTGACCTTGAAAATGGACCATGTGGTGTATACTGATGATAATTTATTCTCACATACAAGAAAAACTGTCTCACTAACATGATTTTTGTCTTCAGGCTTTGTGCCGTCTACAATAACTGGAGCCTGAATCGCAGCAACCGATGCATTCTCTTTTCAAATAATCAAATACAAATATTAGCATTAACATCATATTCAATCCTTTAGTAACACCAAACATCGGTCTCTTACTTCACTACTACTACGCTAAAAAGAAATGCTTATAAAGTTGAGATAAACTGGTGTAAAAAAAACAACAAAACTGAATCTAGAAGTCAGAAGATAAAACTACAGATTTAAGTTTCTGTATAAATGTCTCCATTACGCTGAATCCCATGATCATTTGCAGACTCTTTTTATGTCTTTAAAAGATACTGATTTATGTCATCAATGAAAGCCACCACTGTGGCGGCAAACTGGAACTCCAATTTTAAAATATAAAGACATGCAAATGACTTTTGTCTCAACTTTGACTGCCGTTAATATTTCACTTGAGTGTCTGACCAAAATAGTAACATAGTCATTGTCTCAGCAGTCAGGTCAGTTATCAAGCTCTTTTTTTGTGTGTGTGTGTGAGCCTGACTTACTGAGCTTTTAACACACGCTCGCACACACACACACATGCGGCACACTCCATTTTAATGCATATTAATGAAGTTAAACGGCCCGCTGTAGAGCGGAGACAATGGAGCAGAGGAGGGCCGGTTGTGGACACAAAGCCGTGGACTCGGGGGAAGCAGAACAGGTGCAGGGAGGACACGGCAGCTTCACGTGGAACGACTCACTATAGGTTCATCAGTGCAGGAGAGGGATCTATGAATGTGTTCAAGTGCACGATGCTGATTTCCCTTTTCTGTCTTCACGGGTCATTGTTGGGGCGTCGCACGCCCTTTGTGTCTTAGAAACACCACGTTAGCCAAACACAGAGACGTGTGCAAAACATAACTTCAACTTAAACGCTCTTTTGTTTCTGTCACCACAGTTATTTTGTTTAATAGTAGATGTATATGACATCGGACTCTTTTAGGATGTGAGGAACTGTTTACGTTAAAAAGGATAGCTTCTTAAAACAATACTAATGTACAATGAAACAGGTTTTGGTCACCGCCATGAAGAGATGGCTTTCTAATGTAAGAGAAATGCAGACCTAACTCTTCGGTATGTAAAACTACTCATAAATTAGGGTGTTTTAGTGGCTGGTGACACCCTAAAACAAAGCGGACCCCTCGTCAGACCATCTATAAGTTGTGACTGCTTTATCTGAATACTGTTTCTAGTCCTGAAGTGGTACAAGTATTATGACTCATGAGGGAAACAACAGAAGAAACGAAATATGTCTGAGATATTATGCTGGTGATAAACTGAGGAATTGTTCCTATTCGGCATGTTTCTTCATCCAACCTGATGTGCAAACATCAGGCGGCATCTTCTTGTTTATCGCCTGTGATGTCGGGGGAGGCAGAAATAGCAGTTGTAATCTCGCTCATCTTTAAAGGGAACCTCCGATGACAAACAAAATATCAGTTTTAGAGTCACGCTTCGTATCGCTCCGCCTGTGAAAACAGTTTTAGAATGTTTTCTGTGGCTCTAAAAAGGCTGTCGAGTCTGAGAAAGTATAGCCCTGGTGATGTAATGAAGGCTTTCTGAGCTTAGCGTAGACCGCTATCTGGCCCTGAACCACATGTTTTGAGTGAGAGGCTATGAGAAAAAAAAAATGCAGGATCCGGTCTCTCTGCCTCTGCTTTATTGATCTTCTGAAAATCAAGTTTCTTGTCAGTCCTCTATCATAATAGAAGTGTAACACAAAATCCGCGGAGGGCCCCTTTAAATAAACTTCTGTTGGAAGCAAACAAAGTATGTTTTGTGAATGAAGTCACCAAGTACACACTAAAACTCACAGTGTGAGTAGACCCGAGGCAAGAGGTGGAGAGGAAAAAAACATCTCTCTTCCTTAAATCCCAAAAAGACAAACAAGCTAATAAATACATCCAAGAGGGGAAAATGATCAAATCAATATCTCAACCAACAAGGTGGATAATTCTCTTGCAACACAAAGAGATACTCTTTCCTGGATAGTAGTCACATCCGGGGAGGGCAAGTGATTTTCCTCAGCTCAGTGACTCCCCTGCTCGGCTCCGTGGACCCTCCTATGGGGGGGCCAGAGAGATAATCAACTCGAGCCAAGCCACGCCCCCCTGGTTTATTCTGGGGGTTTATCAGCGCCTACATGTTGACTGCTCTGCATACTCCGACCCAGCGAGAGAAGGCAGCACACCAGCCCTCCACAGACTACCCATGCTGACAGAAGACACGCCGTCCGAAACGCCCATTCGCCCCCGTGGACATTAAGAGCCGACAGCATGGATTTTCTGGACAGCGGCTACCTGGACGCGCGCTCTCCGTACGACAACACCTTCAATTTCTGGAACGACTACCTCGGCCTGTCGACACTTGTCGCCAAGAACAAGATAAACAGCGCGTCCTGCAGCCCCAACTCCATCACCGAGTCCCTGAAGGCGACGCTGGGCTTGGAGGACGACTCCCCGGTCTGCCCGTGCGTAATTGGGCACGGCGACGGACACTTGGACTGCTGCTGCGCGGCCCCGGGCTCCCCGCCGATCTCCATCTACGACCTCAAGGAGCGCATCTCGCTGCTCCGGCCGTACGAGCGCCTGGCCGGCGACTCGCCGCTGGGAGACAGGGACTCCCCCTCGTACCGGGGAAGCTTCGCCGGCCTCGACCTGCTCTCCATGGAGCGGAGGCGCAAGCAGACTCAGCGGGGCAAGCCGGAGCCCAAGGTGTGCGTCTTCTGTCGGAATAACGGCGCGCCGGAGGAGGTGTACGGCACCCACATCCTGAAGACGGCGGACGGAAGGGTGCTGTGCCCGATCCTCCGCGCGTACACCTGCCCCCTCTGCAGCGCCAACGGCGACAACGCGCACACCATCAAGTACTGCCCGCTTTCTAGAGATCAGCAGAGCCAGAGAGTGGCAAAAGGGAGCAGACCGATTGGGAAAAGGCTGAAAATGTTCTAAAAGGCGATGGAGATGGAGATGGATGAACTTTGGAGTTGCACTGTAAATTACTAGTGTGTGTGGCAGTAACGTTACCCCCCAATTCATGCACAAGACAAGCCTGGAGTGAGAGATTTTAAGATTTTGTATGTGTCACTGCTTCATTTGTAATGTTTTTTTTGTCCATCTCGGGCACATATAGTTTACACTTCCCCCATCCCCAGCACTCTTCAAGGACTCGAACCAAAGTGTACAGATCGACCTGTGAATGACCACCTTCATGCTGGAAGCAGAAGATGCAACAGTGCAAACATCTCACCAACATGAATGAATATGCAGCTCCTTGATACGAGATGAATGTGTAGTCCCATCACAGTTCATTGGCCCACGGATGTGAGAAAGGCCTCGCGTCATATACTTCTTTATATCGAGCACAGTTTGTTTGTTCTTCTTCTCCTGAGATACATGTTTTCTACCAAAGGAATACACTTTTGTATTGAAACTTAAAAAGTAATTTCTGTATTGTTTATATGTTGGATCCAATATTCATGATGTAATTTTATGTGGATAGTATTTTGCAGATATCAATTGAATGTAAAACAGTGGAAGGTAGATCTGACGGTTCACCTTTATAAGTAGCTCCAAGCTCTATTGTTTCAGTTTGCTGTTCAAAAACATGCTGAATTTTCTTTTTTCCACGTGTAAATGTATTTCTGCAATTCTTGTAAATGTATTAAAAAAAAAAAAGGGGTGAAACATTTTTAGCAATGAAAAGCCTGACATTCCAAAGTCTTTACCTGTCAATAGGAAATGGTTTATGTACCTATTTTTACGTTACGTATGGAAATATATTCACTGTAAATGACTCCGAATAAACATGTAATTTGCATTTTTCTTTGACCACAACTGATTAAGCTTCTCCCCACACAACTGTATTACATCTGAAAACATCTGAAGTAATCACACTGACATGCGCTGCCATCTAGTGTTCAAAACCTGAAATTACAATACCCTTAAAAGATCTCCTCTCTACTCTGGCACTGGTTATTGGCTAAGGATTATCTAATGGAGTAAATTAATTAAAAGGAAGATAACACATGACATGAGAGTCAAGATAGTATTAAAAGTATTAAAAAGTCAGACTGACAAACCGTTCTACTCTACGCCAGAAATGAAAAACAGCTGCATGTTTTCATGTTTGTGATTTCGTTTTCTGTTCATGCAACCGTAATCAAACCTCAAATTTTAGTATTGAGGGATGGGCCATCAACAAAACATGTTGTATATGCTTGTTCACAGGTCTTATAATAGAGAGTTTATTTTTACTGCAGAGAAAATGAGCTGGTGGACAGATTTAGCTCTTTGTAAAAAAAAAAAATGTCACATATCATATTTGGAATGAGACACTTTCTTGCTGTGAGCATGAAAAGAAATCTCAAATTTGATGGAACTACGACTAAAATACTGAGGCAGTCGCACCAAAACACTCCTGCTGAAAGAGTGGAGGAAAATATTTTATCGAAACTTTTCAGTGAGCTGTCTCTCTGGATGTTTAAATCAATCAATGAGTTTCATTGACCTCTTTTGGCAACTACCAAGAACTGCAACAACATAAATAGACCACATCCCTCTCTATGACAGTTAACAATTACCAGGAAAATGGGCCAAAGTTGTGTGAGCGTTTCTACGGAAACCCTTAAGCTGCCTTAAAACACTCGTTTTTATGTTCCATCTTAAGTCCTTAATATCAATGTTTCTGCATAAATATAAAATATGCAATTCTGTACACCCACTCACCCATCCTCTTTCTTTACCGATTCATTTTAGCCTCCGGGCTTCCCCCGATAACCCTTTTTAGCGTCACCGTGCTATGAATTGTGGGTAATTCCCCTCAGGCAAGGTCTGCAGAAATGTGGACTTATGGAAAGAGTGCATAAAAGGGCTGAAAATGTCTGCTAGAGAGCACTCAAACACTGTGGAACAGCCTCAAACCCTCACAGATTTGCAGGGAACAAAACTCCCAGTCTGTGAGTCCACGGGTGTGGACATTGGGACTGGGCCCAGTCGTCCCAGTAAGTCATGGCAGTTAGCCAGCATGCACAATAACAACAACAGGACCCTGAAACTGGGATTCAACCATGAAGAATTGTATTATTTACACCTCTATCTAATATTTGCAAAGTTAATTCCAGATAGGTAATCAATGAGCATCACTGACAACAACTGCAACAACATAAGTAGACCTTAGATTATACTTTAAATGTAAAAAAGACACTAATGAAGCATGGTGCTTCATGCCAAATGTTTTCAGGAGTTTCATGAAGTCTGCATTCTCAAAGATAAAAAAGATAAATGGCACGAAACCAACACTGCTGATAAATTATGGTTATCTTGTGCAAGAAATCTCAATTATTGTCCCTTTATTGTCAGAGGTCAGACAGTGATTGCTTACAGATCAGCTGGACTACAAACCCGGCGCCCTCTAACGTCAGCTTTTAAGAGACTCTCTCGCAAATGTCCCCAATCTGAAAAAAAGCTCCGCCGCCAGCAACGTGTCCTTGAGCAGAAGTCTGAATCGATTGCTGTGTAACAACGTCGGCTTGATGCCTCTTTCTCCAACACTGAGGTTGATTTAAAGGCACCCTCTGACTCATCCCTGGATGTGAAACAGGAGGACTGTTTCTCCATGTCAGCAGATACAGATTCTTCCTCGGTGGTGTCTCTCTCACACACACACACACACACACACACACACACACAGACACACACACACACACACACACACACACACACACACACACACACACACACACACACACACACACACACACACACACACACACACACACACACACACACACACACACACACACACACACACACACACACACACACACACACACACACACACACACACACACACACACACACACACACACACACACACACACACACACACACACACGGTCAGAGTCGGGGCGTCGGTGACTCATCAATTTGTAATCTTAATAGATCACACCCAAACGACTTAAGATGCTCTGGGAACAACAGCAGTCTGTCTAAAGGACATTCAATACAGGAAACAATGAAGCGAGGAGATAAACGTGCAAACGAAGAAAATATTAGTTTTTAAAAGATCTGTTAAGAGTAACTAAATAAAACGCCAACCATCTGTTTCAATTAGGCAGATCCACTTGATATCTGTGTAATGGATTCTTCATTAATCATTCATATGATTCAGAAAAATCAATAGGCACTTATCAACCACATCAATCTATTTAAATACATAGCAATCCGTGTGGTAATTAATTTCTTGTTTTCTATTACATTAAATCCTTTAAGTGCCTTCCTGTTAAAGTATATGGACCTTTATGCACTATGTATTGATTCTCTTTAAAAGGGTTGTGGAAAAGACTTTGTTTCAAGTCATTTTCACAAGGTTTGCCTTACAGTTTATAAATGTGTTCCTTGCTTGACATCCTGAATTGAGGGCACAAAGTCGAGTAAAATATGCCTCCAGGAATGCATAAAGTAATCAGAGTAATTGATTGCAATGCAATGTTTGGGGTAGATATAAAGAAAACCTGCACTACCACATCAACTCTGCCTGCCGAGGCTGAGAGTGAGTCTGAAAACCAACCTCCTCTCTCCTCACTGCAGCAGTTTGCTATTGGCCTGGCGGATGCTGACAGCACTGATGTTTCTCAGTGGTGGTGGGAGGGGGGGCAGCCTCACTCTATAAAAGCCAGGGATCTGCAGCATCACTGAGCTGGTGCAGTGCAAAACGCCCGCTCATCCTCACCGATGGTGTGCAGAACAAGGGGGACATTAAGAAAAACCTTCTGAAACTAAAAAACATCCACATCCTTTTTCTTAAGCAAACAAAAAAAATCCACAACTAAAAATTCATCATGAGCTACGATTCCCTTTTCTCCTACCGCCGCCCTTGGGACAGCTACAGAGGCTCCCAATCCATCACCAAGTCCTCCATGCCTCCCTCCCTCTACTCTACTTCTCGAGCTCCTCCGTCCGGGAAGAGGATCCTGAGGCTGGCCTCCTCTTCCCTGCCCGATGGGTCTGAGCGAATGGACCTGGCTCAGGCCAGCTCCCTCAACGTGGAGCTGCTGGGCCTGCGCTCCCAGGAGAGGGAGCAGCTGGTGGACCTGAACGACCGCTTCGCCACCTACATCGAGAAGGTGAGGCACCTGGAGCTGCAGAACCGAGCCCTGCTGGCCGAGCTGGATGCGCTGAGGCGGCGGCAGAATGACCCGTCCCGCCTGCAGACGCTTTACGAGGGGCAGGCGCGGAGTTTGAGGGCCATGATCGACTCGGAGAACGGGGAGAAGATGCGGATGGAGTCGGAGAGAGACTACCTGCGTGATGTGTACGAGCAGATGAAGGAGCGCTTTGAGGAGGAGGCGAGGCGGCGCATGGATGCCGAGGAGGCCCTGCAGAGGGCCAAGGAGGAGGCAGGCAGGGCCGTGCTCTCCAACTGTGACGCCGAGGCCAGCGTGGTCTCTCTCTGCGACGAGATGCAGTTCCTGAAGAAAGTCTTTGCGGAGGAGCAGGCGGAGCTGCAGGCCCAGCTGCAGGTGGCCAACATCAGCGTGGACGTGGAGGTGTCCCGGCCCGACCTCTCCACCGCCCTGCGAGACATCCGGGCGCAGTACGAGCGGCTGGCGAACAAGAACATGCAGGCCGCCGAGGACTGGTACAAGAACAAGTTCGCGAGCGTGGCGGAGATGGCGAGCAAAAACAACGAGGCCGTGCACGCCATCCGGGAGGAGACCATGGAGTACCGGCGACTGCTGCAGTCCCGCTCCTCTGAGATCGAATCCCTCCGGAACGTCATCGAATCCCTACATAAGCAGCTGGAGGATCTGGAGGACACGCAGACCAAAGAGGTGGCAAAGTACCAGGTGAATGACGATCTGCATGACTCATCTGAACCAGTATGTGGCACCTGGTCTAGTTATTTGTGTGTATGACTTGTCTGTCTTCTCCAAGACAGGAACGATAAGTTGATGACATGTAAAGGGATTTGGGCTCAAGGTTGAACTAGAGATGAGATGGAAAAGTATTAATAGATATCACACAGAATAAAAGATGACACTTGACACAGTGAAAGTGGAGAAACAGCAGGAAGGAGCTTCTCTAGGCTACAAGATGTAAATATATTCTCTGCAGCAGCTACAGCCTCCACATACTCAGCAGGACAGTGATGGCAGGCTTACGGCAGAGGTGGGAATCTGCAAGGTTACCGTCTGAGAGCACAAGAGAGCTACACACAGAAACAGTGGAAGTAAACCTCTTCAAGCAGAAAGCATCACTGACGGGGATATGTGCTAATGAATGACTTGTGTGTTTTTCTGCATTCATAGATAAGGATAAGTGAACTGGAGCAAGATATCACCGACGCCAAGCAGGAGATGGCGCGCTACCTGAGGGAGTACCAAGACCTGCTCAATGTGAAGATGGCCCTCGACATTGAAATAGCTGCGTACAGGTGAGATTTGGCTTCTGTTTCCAATAATATTATGAGTTTAGTTTCTCTACGTCAGACATTACGATTTCCTTTGGGAAGCATGTTTTTAAAATACCTTGATTTTATTTCAAATGTCACTTTAATGAGAGGAATCCTGCTTTTATTTCAACGTAAATACTGTGTAAACACGCACACAAATTTAGCTCAAAGATAATCTGTTTTCTTTTCAGGAAACTCCTGGAGGGGGAAGAGATTCGTCTAGCTTACCCTTCCCTTCCCGCCCTAAACTAAAAACCTGAAATGCCACCAGCCTGGCATCAACCTGAATTCTTCACACCCCTTCTTTCCTGCCCCGACCCAAACATCCCCCTCTTTCCCTCCCTCATTTCTTTTACGCTCTCCCTCTCATCCCCCCCCCTGCCCCAAATCCTTTACCCCTCCCAAAAACCCCAAAAACGCTCATCCTTCTCAAGACAGATGCGCCCTTGTGCTAAACAAGAGGTCCACCAGAAGTCCCCCTTCTTCTACACACGTTCTGACGCCACACATCGAGAAGAGGGGCCACGAAACTGTAAAAGACGCAGAGTGGCTGCACTGCATTAGTTACGCAGCCGAGTCGGACGGCTGCATCCTTTTGGCCGAGTTCCTCTTGGTCACACACACACACACACACACGTTAAGGTTCAAGCAGCAGAGTTACTGTTTGACTCATCTCAGCCCTCGTTGTGCAAACATTTGACCAATTGTTTGTGAAGGAGGACAAATAACCCTTTTATCTCTGGATTGCTTGGACTTTATCTGTGTTTGAAGTGACGCAAGAAACCTGCAGCGTTATTGACCAGGAACTCTCCCAATCGATCGTGCATCGTCCTGCATCCCTGGTTCTCTAGTAGTCAGTGAACCAGTAACCTTAAAACATTTATTTTCACGATATTAAAAGACCCATTTTTGTCCTTTTTTTTGTTATTCTTCCTCCGCATTTACACAAATATTCCCAAATTTTGGTTGAAATCCAGAGTGAGTTGGTCTTTCCATTTTGGCTGGTTATTTAAAAGTTGTAATTTCGAATAAAACTCTTTTTTCTTGCGTAAGCTTCTGGAAATATAAATGCGGTGGAAGACTAAATTGTTACTGGTTTCTCCTTATTCTCGTGCAGTGTGTCTCACAGTTTCTCTGCATCGGATTCATTTTTTTGTTCTGTGAGTTCATTCAAAGCTAAACAATGAAACTGAAAGATAACGCAGGAGCTCCTTGTTGTTCGTCTGGCGATCTTAGATCTAAATGGTGCTTTACATCCGTGAAACTACTACCAAGTCTGCACCATTACGCTCGGTGTACCTGTAACAGCCGCCAACAAGCTGAATAAACATATAACTGACCTGAAAATCACCTCTCCTGTTTTCATTTGACACTTGGAAGGAAGTATTGGATATTCGGAATAGGCATGGGACAATATGAAGATTTCATGTCATGATTATCCCTGCTAAAATAATTTGCGATTCACAATATTATCCCAATAATCAACTAAAATGGTACTTTAACATACTGGTATCACTTTTTATTTTGTTAGGAAATATTTGTATTGTGTCACAGATAAGAAACCTTTTCCTTTTTAGTGAAAAACAATCAAATAATCTTCAATAAGTCTCCCTGCATAAATAATTTCAGCCCTGATGTCTGCAAGTATTTTAACTATTGTCTGAAACCTTCATTCATCATAGATACATTTTAAAATTCAGGCAAAAACCTATATTTTCAGAGGTAATAGTACATCTTGCTTAATCGTCTGTCTAATCAAGTAAGTGAATTCATTTTTCAGTCATAATGACCAAAATTCCAATCACAGGGCTCTTACAATATTACAAAACATGAACATAACAAGTTGAGGAGCCTTTAAGTATAAATAAAGAGTCCAAGAATATATAGCAACTCTTGTAGTAATGATTAGTGGTGAAAAGCCGTAAATGCTGTACAACAATAGCAAAAAAATCCTGCTTAAATGTCTCTGTACTTACAGCTCTCAATGTCACAGTGAACGACCCAGCAGCAATGCACCATTTCCCATCATCCCATGTTCCTGGCACGCTGACGGTATAGTAATGTGTTGGAGCCTCGGCTCAGCAGAGATCATCAATCACCGAGGCCGACACCCGGCACCCCACCGAACCCTGAAGAGCAAAACAAAACATACCCCCTAAAAAATGCAGTTATTCACATTTATTATTTTTACAACATATTGTGAGTGTAAAATAAAAGGCCTCAAGGCTCCAATATGACCAAACCACTAAAATGTATACATAAATAAAGTGGGAGTTTCTAAAAGCAGGTGCAATGAATAATATTCTAATTCAAATAATCAACAAAGAAATGATGAGGTGTTGTTGTAGGTTCAGATAAGACACTATGGGCCCAAATTAGCTCCACATTTACCAGCTGCAATAAAGTAAAGTACACATTAATGCAACAATAATAACATTCCTGTGATATAATATTCTTATATGGGCCAGTCTACTCTACTGTTGGTATTTTATGCACGTTTTGGTTGTATTTCTACACTGTGGGATCTCCCACTACCGTGGTAACATTTTGGCTGCTACACTAGCATGAAGCTAGTAAGCTACCTAGCTTCGTCGCTAGCTATATGCTAATACATTTAGCGTACCGGGTGGTCGTTATATTACAATATCAACTGTGTGTGAGAGTCGTTAACTGTGGAAAGTAATAAATAATACAACCACAAGGAGCTCAGACTGTTATAAACATTTTCTTCGGCGACCTACAGATGGCGGTAGATGCTAATAACGTTTAAGCTAACCTCGCTAACGAGCTAGCTCTAACGGTTATTACTTCCGCCGGTCAGAGGACACCAACATGGCCGCCTCCTCCAGTCGATAACATTTCTGTCCTGACGTTAACCTACAAATGTTTTTAAGTTAAACCGAGCGACTCACGGTCCCGCATCTGTAGCCTTCACACGTATCGACGCCGCCGCCGCCATGTTCCAGGTGATCGGCGGGAGGATGGTCCGGGCGACGAGCCGGCTCCTCGCACCCGGGAGGAGCGCCGTGCTCGTGGAGGCTGTCCGGGGCAGAAAGTCCCGCACCGACCCGGTGGCGAAGTCGAAAGAGGGGCGAATCAAAGTGCCTCCGCCGGTGGACCCGGTGGAGATGGTCGTCCTCAAGGAGAGATACACGGAGTACCAGTTGATCATGAGGGCTCTTCGGTACGTTTAAAACCACTTCACTGTTACTCGGCTGACAGGACTCGGACCGGAGGTGAACGGGGTCTCCTGGTGTTGTGGAAAATTATGTTTCCCTGCTCAAAATATGTCTCCCTCAAAAAGTAATGTTGGGGCCGGAAATTGTTTTACCCTCAACTGTGTGTGTGTGTGTGTGTGTGTGTGTGTGTGTGTGTTGTTTATAAGTACAGGTAAGTAGTAAGCAGTATATACAATCAATAATACGTAAATAGACCAACCAATTAGCTGATTAATTTATATAATTGGCAGATTAATGTATTAAAATAATTTTAAAATAATATTTCTGAATGCTGTTCAATTGCAAAGAAAAACATCCAAATTTTCCTCTAAAAAAGAAAAATACAAGCACAACATGAATTTTCTCTGACGTTATGTAATCCGTTTTTAAAACCACGTACACCCAAATCTGTGACAAGAGTCTCATGAACATAAATGTTTAGTTCTGTGAGAACCGAGAGAAAGTAATCCCCACCTGCAGGCTTTGTATTAACAAAAGGCTGGATGGTTTCAATTTAAACGCATATGTTAACATGTAAAAGATTCTCTCTGGTTCCCTCCTTCGTTAACACAGTTCTCTCTCATGTTGGTCAGTCTGGAGTTCAAGGAGGAGGTGCTTCGGACAAAGTACGAGGAGGAGACGGGCTCCCTGGCGGAGGAGAGGGCGAGGCAGGATGCGGAGGAGCATCGCGCTCTGATGGCCTTTAATGACCAGGAGAACCTCCGCCTGCTCAAACTCCGGTGAGGAGAGACTCAAAAATACAACACGAAGAATCAAAACAGATTTATTTTTTTTACATCTGTCTGATCCGCTTCCCTTCTCCTGTATCTTTCAGGGTGTTGAGGGTCGAGGAGGAAACGGAGGAAGCTGAGCGTAAGCAGACAGAAGCGGCCCTGCAGCGTGAACGAGAGCAGCAGGAGTTGATCAGAGAAAAAGAGAGGGAAATTTTGAAGTTGCAGGTTAGATTTCTCTCAGTCTTTTATTATCTTCTGTTTTCTCCCTGCAGCTGAAGAGGAAATCATACGTTAAAATTGTCAAATTTCAAGCTACTTTTGCACATCTTTATAATCTAAAAAAAAGAGCAAATTGTGGCTCAAAATAGGTTCCATTCCCAAATACTGATCTAATGTTCCCTTTGGTTACAGGAGGAGGCGAAGAACTTCATCACACTGGAGAACTTGGATCAGCGTATAGAAGCAGCTCTGGACAATCCCAAGAATTACAATTTTGCCATCGACAAAGAGGGGAGGGTCGTGAAACAGACAATGCTGCAGTGAAACGCCGGAGCGACCCGTTACGCGTCGACGGATTCAGGACTGTGATCCGAGTTCGCTCCGATTCCACCCAGGAGGCGGATTTTCTTTCGACTGAACACACAAACACATTTGGCGTGAGAGGATGATTGTAGAAAAATGCCAGACTTGTTTCATTAGCAGATAACTTGTAGATTAAAGGGACTGTTGTTGATGGAAAGCTTCATTTCCCACCTTTATGTTTCACGTTTCTGCTTTGTATTCGGACTTATTTGAGTGTTTGACCATCAGTGTTTTCATCATTACTGTCCTCTTGTGATGTGTTCAGTAAATATATGTTCATTTCCACCAAATAAGTCTGAATCTTCTTTTTTCTTCCTCTGAACTGTTTCTAGGTATTCCTACACAATATAATGCATCATATTCATATATATAATAAGTTCATAGTTTAGTGAAGTAACTGGTATTAAAGAAAGGAAAATGATATTCCTGTTACACAACTTTTCTTTTTTTTAATTCTGTATAATTTTCCCTCTTTAGACTCAAACATCCTCCAAATGACACAATTTTAATAATCACTCGGCAGAGGTAACGAGTACAAATACTTTGTCACTGTACTTAAGTGAAGTTTTCAGGTATCTGTACTTTACTTGAGTATTTTTCTGACAACTTTAACTCCCTACATTGAGATAAATATCTACATTCTACACCTCACATTTTAAAAACAGTTTAGTTTTAATGCATTTCTGGGGAATTTACTTCTTTTTTTATTTATTTTTATTATTAATGACGCCAGATTCAGTTTCAGCCTTGCAAAAAAACCAGCCAGTAGAAACGTCCTTCATGATACTTCTTACTTTCTACTTTGAGTACACAGTCAATGCCTGTACTTTTTCACTTTTACCTGAGTAACTACTTTGAATCACTACTTCTACTTGAGTAGAGGACATCTGTACTTCTGACACCTCTTTGGTTCAACGCCTTTCATTTTCGCCTTTATATTTGTTATTTGGTATATTTGGTGCTGTACTTGGTGCTGCAGGCCTCTAGGAGGCGCTGTGCGCTGCTGGACAGCCATTAATAAGCCTCATGTGTGCCAACGTGCTGCTAGAGCTTCACCCTAAACCTTCAAGAACAAAGTCAACGAAGTTTCTAATCAAATCAGTGTCTCGGATGCAGCCCAGATATTATTCCTCTCCTTTTTATTGGTGCAGCAGGTGTGATTACATCAGCATAGATACACACATTCTTGAGGGTAAGTGTAGTTTTTTTTTGCCCGATAACATCTATGTTCTGACATTGAATGACTATTATTAATAATAATATTAATAATAATAACAATACAGACTAAAGCTACAGATGGATTCAAACTGGTCCCAAAGCTAATTGATGATCCTAATGAACAAGTGTTGTTGATTTAAGCAATAAATACATTCACAGAACATTATTATTATTATAACCGTGGAGGAAGGCGTGTTATGATTTGACCAGGTGAAGCAAAAACTATTTCTGTGAATGAGATGAAGTGAATTATCCAGGTAATATTTATTGTTTTGCACCATAATACCCAGTTTGAAGACCAGTAAGACTTTGACAAAGTACCTGTGTAAAAAATAAAAATAACACCTCATTCATAACTCTGAACATTCATAACATTCACCGTAATAAAAATATAGTATTAGCTCACATTAGACAAGAGAAACATTAGGACTTGAACATTCAAGTATAATTAAAAAACACACATGTTGGCTTCTTCCATGACACCAAATACTATGTGGGGGAATCCATGTTTGGTACCTGAACATTAAAAAAAAGTGTTGTTTGGTTTGTTTTGATGAATTCAACAACTGAATCTGGGTCTCATATCTGTTGTGAAGTTCCTGGTGATTAAGGAAGCTGGTTATTCAGCTGCCCGGGGTATTTCTCAAACCTCCTCTCGGCCTCCTCGCTGAGCGCATCGCCTGCAAAACAACAACAAAATGAAAAGTTAAAAGGAAATTCAACACAAACGCAGTAAACAGTGTCTTTGATTTGCTCACCTATGTGGCAGTTATGGAGCCAGATTCGTTGGCCGTCGTATTTGCAGTTGCATTTCATGGCGTTGTTGGAGAAGTCGCTTTCAGACACTTCCTGATTGGGATTGATGACAATCTGAAGAGGGGAGGAATCATACAATTCAATTATAATTAATAGACAACAGTGAATGAACTGCCGTCACGCTTTCTTAGTTTACGTTTAAAGAGACAGTTGTTGGTTTCATCTAATGCTTCTATTGTACAATGTATTGTATTGGTAAGTCTGTCTGTATGTAAATGCTTTTATATCGTGTTCAAAACAGGTCTCTCTCGTGAATGAGACCCTGGGTCTCAATGAGATTACCGGTATAAATAAACAAAGTATATATATATATATAAAGAAATGGACAAATCCAGACCCACATGCTCTGATATTTTGACATGCTTTGACACAGGATTTCTTCAGCACTATTTTAAGTGATGTAATGATTTGGTGAAGAGAGAGACACTGTAAATATGTTTTATCCGGGTGTTGGTTCCAGGGTTTTGGGTTATACATCCACATCTAAAAACGCTCACCTGCATGATGTAGTTTCCAGGCTTGACGTCTGTGATGTCGATCCACTGGCAGTCGATGTCGTGGCGGTACAAATCCCAGCAGCCCACAGTGATGCCCTGGTCACCAAAGTTGGCGCACTCGTACCGCTTAGAAACACCTGGGTGGCAAAGAAATAAAGACTCACTGATTTTTAGATGCCATTATAAACAGGTGGTGGAGGTCAGAGAGCGTCCTGATGGAGCGTGATCACCTGAACTCTAATCTGAAGCGTCAGACTCACCGTCTCCACAATCCGAGTCCTCCAGACAGAAGCTGGCTTTGTGTCCCTCGGCCACTCTGGTGCCGTTGGCGTTGAGCAGATCATAGTGGGTGAAGATGTCCATGCTGTGGTAGTGGCTGGACAATACACAGAAAATGTTGCTCTTAAATTCTATCTATCCTTCTATCTAGCTTCAAAAAGTGTTCTACATGCTTTAGAGGGCAAGAAGCTTCGGTGAAAATAAGATGGAGGGTTACAAAGTCAGAGATGTTTAATTTAAGTTACTATAAGGTAATATTACCCGTGGCAGGCGTGCCAGACCCACGAGTGGCGCCCGGCCTTGGGCTTGAAGTCAGCGCGGCCGATGTTGTGGATCTGGGAGGAAAAGCGCAGCAGGCGTCGGTGTCCGTACGGCCAGTTGGCCTTTGCTGCCGACTTGGACAGGCAGTCCTCCTCGGCGGCGCAGTAGAGCATGTGCAGAGGCCGATCCTCGATGTAAACCGTCTGCTGGACCAGAGGGGCGTTCAGGACCAGGTCAGAGGTCGCTGCATACAAGGAGGAGGGGGTGGAGGAGCAGTGGGATTAGGCTCTGCAAATTATAAAAACTGAGTTCATTCAAGTACAAAGTACAGACGCAAGGTACTTGTACTATACCTGATTTTGTTGATGCTTTTATTCTGAAATGGTTAAAAAAATGAACACGACCTGAATCAACTGCAACAGTAAAATCCTTATTTTACGTTAATGCATGACTAATAATTAACTAATGATAATATATAATAATATAAGTCATGGTAGACATTTGTCTGCATTTATTTCTTTCATTTTTAATACTAAAATTAAATTTCCCTGATTATACTTACATAGTTTTACTTCAGTAACATTCTTTTTTAAACTTGAGTATATTTCATAGTGTAGTATTAGTACTTTTACTTCTAAGGCCTCATACAGAATATCATAAACAGTAAAATAATTCAGATTAAAGGGGACAGGATGAGGATTTGAAGCTCACGAGCAGAAATATAAAGCGCTATTAATGATTTCCCTCGTATGTTTTCTTTCAGCCCCTCATTAAAATACGTACATGACTGTAAGTCAACGGAGAACGACCACGTTTCTTTCACTCACTCTCAGAACAGATGATTCCCGCTGCAAACTTGGCGGCGGCTTTCTGGCAGCTGACGGCTTTGTGATGCTGGCACTGACTCAGCGACATCTCCTTTCCCGTGCACTTCACGCCGCTCATGATCATCTCCGTCACGTTGCTGCTGTCCCAGTACCACGTCTCCTGAGACAAACGAGACACAAACGAGCAAACAAACACAGCGCCTTGATCAGGAAAGAGAATGATTCACCGACGGAGCTGCAGAGAAAAACAGATGTTCGTGACTCAGATTGGGTTTCTGGCCGAGGACGCGCTGTAAAGCCGAGTTCATGATCACAATAACATCCAATAAGCGTTTTACTTACTGGAGGGCTTCGAAATTACACACCAATAAAAGTGACCAAGTGATGTAATTAAAGTAGTTTACATCATATTGCTTTTGTAAATTAAACTTCTCAGCATCAAACAAATTTTAAAAGGAAAAAGTGTGTGTGTGTGTGTGTGTGTGTGTCTCTCTGTGTGTGTGTGTGTAGGTGTGTGTGTGTGTGTGTGTGTGTGTGTGTGTGTGTAGGTGTGTGTGTGTGTGTGTGTGTGTGTGTGTGTGTGTGTGTGTGTAGGCGCTGTTGGGAGCTTGATCAAAATCGGTGCATTTCTAAAACAGCTTAAACTTTTTCCTTTTTTTTCAAACTGCATTTTATTAAATATTTTTCGTAAATTCTTTCTCTGCTTCAGGTTGGGGCTATGAATGTTTTACACTTTTGAAATTAAGTATTAGTTTCCTGTTATCCTGTATATTCTTTATGTTTAAATGTAATTTACGAATATTTATGTGGATTTATTTGCACTATTTCATACCCATAATTTTATATAAATATAACATATATTACGTTCTGCTGTTTTGAAGTCTCTCTAAATCAATTCATGAATTTATATCCATACTTTTTAATTACCTAGTTTAATTGTGTGTATATTATGATACTCTGATTTTGTTCACTGTTCTCTCAGTAAATAAACATCTTTCACTTTTATCCTTATTTCTTACATAAAATCAAAGTTGCTCCTGCCTCTGGTCTTTAATTTTGTAATTATTATTTAATGTCCTGTCATACTATTGTTTTTCCTTCCTTGATTGTGTTTTTTTTCTGTGCATGTTTTGTTCATGATGCCACCTCAGAGGTTTATCCTGTAAACAAACATATTTGTCCAACATGTCAATGAGGAACCAAACTCTTTGGCTACTTACAGTGATGGCATGCATGGAGTAGCCGAGGCCTAGCTGCCTGCAAGCGACCATGGCTTCCTTTGTGGTCCAGCCTGTGCTGCACACTGTGCCCCACTTGGAGCCAACCTGAACCTCCACCCGGCCCTCATACGTGGACCGGCCTCCCACTATCCGGATCTGCAGAAATGTCCTGCTGGGAGTCAGTGAAGGGACACGCTTCCTGTCCCGTCCGTGAACTGTCTGGTCTGAAACTAACGCTGACACAGTCCTCCGGCGGCGGACGCCGTGTTGTTGAAGCAGCAGCAGCAGTGTGGTTAGACTTTTCTAGGCGTGGAGAGCGTTAACATGGTTTCCACATGAGGTCACCGCTTTGGTTTTAGTGGCGAGTGGCTTTAGGGTTTGATTAGAAACTCCATGTGAGTCTGTTTTGGTCTTTTTCCCCCCGCATAGAAAAGACCAAAACGGGTTCATGTTCTTCCATGAAGGAGCTTATAATTTACTGTCAGACATTAATACATGCATGTTCAAGTATATTCCAAAAATATATATACCAAGATTTAAGTTTTAGGAAGATATTTGAATGTGTATGCTGCACTTATTACATATGTGACTTAACAGATATATTTGAACATATAAGCAGGGAATTAACTGTCCTGACTGCAGATTTTTGAGTGTTCATGACGGTATATTATATTTGCATATGTACAAATATACCAAAAGGCAACCCGCTGCTGCAAACGTCGGCCTTGTGGTGTTAATAACCTACTTGCACGCCCTGGTTAGCGTAGCCCAAGCCCATCTGCCTGCAGGCCACGATGGCCTCCTTGGTGGTCCAGGTCTCTCCACAGATCAGACCCCAGCGCCGCGTCCCGTTAGAGTATGAACGCAGCACCTCCACGCGGCCCTCGAACCGGGTCCGCCCTCCTGTGAGCCGGATCTGTGTGGGTCCGAGGGGGGTTAGAGACCACAAATACACAAGGGCCGGGCTGCATGAGAAGTCTTCTTTTATCCGTTACAAGTTCTGTTGACTTGACTGATAATATGAGAGTTTTTATGCAGCTTAGTCCGGCCTCTATGTGTATCTACATGAAACACGGAAGAAGAGTATGATCTCGTGAAGTAGAAACTACAACCAGATATACTCTGTGTTAAAAGGAAAATCACTGTTGTCACAAAAATACCCTTTTCAAATGATAAATGTAGGTCCGAGTCGTGGTTTCAAGGTATTGAACTGATTCAGAACAGCCATTCTTTTTTGTGACAGCAGTGAAGAAGTGTTGGTTAGAGTGAAAATGTGAGGTTTCTGGGATGATCAGATATTAATCTCACACGTTGACGCAAATCAAAAAGACTTTTAGAGCAAAAAATACAATAAACACATGATAAAACAATGTTTTAAAGGTTATTTCCTCTGCTGCTGTTTATCAAACATGTTTCTTGTGCTATTTGATGCAATACACTGTATAATAACAGCATTAACAATTCAGCTTTCCCTCAAGTTAAATTCGATGGATGGTTGTAGTGAGAAGGTTCAGCTCTGACCGTGTCCTCGAATCCCATGTTGGGCACGTTGCAGCGGACGGCGGCGTCCTCCGTGTGCTGACAGTCCTCCGATGTGATGTTTTTGAACGGGCAGTTCCAGATGGACTTCTCCTGACCGAGACACTTCACCTCGTTCATGTAGATGGGACCCATTCCTGGACGGACACGGAGCAGCTTCAGAGTTAACGTGGGTTTTATTTCCACGACTAAAACATATCTTTATTTATTGTGTAAACCCAGAACCCAGCATTATTGGAAAGATATTCATCAAATAATTAAATTAGTGAATGAAGGTCGCAATGAAACTTATTTGGAGCTTAATTTGCTAATTTTAGGGTTGGCTCCCATTATACTCTCAAAACAGCACACCAGTTATTTCATTTATTCATCAAATTAACCTAATTTTAAAATGTTTTTAACTGCAAGTAAGGGTTATATACAATAAAAATGTGTGTGTTTTAATTGGGAAAAGACTGTAACCACTGCAGCATTTAATGAGCCTGAACAATAAGGCACTTAAATCAGATTTTAAAGAGATCACTCTTGGACCCTTTTAAAACTCTGGTTTCCAGTCTCAGAATGATTGAGAACATCTGGGGTGAGAAGAACCAAATCAAAGAGAACTTTATCTTTTCTTTGACTGCTTTACCCTGAAAAAGGGTTTTAATGAATGAAGGTGGAATCACAGTTTTTGTTCATCAGCACACCTTCATCATAATTGCCCCACAGGCACACCTAGATGCCCCGGGTTGCTGTTCAGATTTCTATTGCTCTAATGTTAACTCATCACATGTTTCCACTGGTCGTTATGGAGTCCTTTCCAACTCCAAATGTTGACTGAGCATGCATGTTCTCCGTCAGCGGCACACTCGCCCTCTAAGACTCTCACTCCATCACAGCTAAGTCACGGCACCATGAGGTGATTGTATCGCCAAACTTCCGTGAAAGGAATCCCTTCAAGCCGTGACGTTTAGGAATGTTTCTGGGATTAATTCAGCCAGGTGGTGGTCCGGCATCCTTCGGAGCACAGACCAGGTTCTGCTGCCGCCGCCGCCGCCTCAAAGAGATTTTGTGACGACTGACTTCCTTCTGGGGTAGAAATCCTAACGTACAAACACACGCGAGAGAGAAGAAATCCCCACCCAGCGTTTCTGAGAACTGACCCTTAAAAAGACTGCTTGTTTCTGGAATGTGAGGGCGGTTTACCTAAAAACTACACACACACACACATGCACACACACACACACACACACACACTCACCTGCATGCTCTAATGTGGAACACACAACGTAAGATAAATATTTTAGAAAAAAAACATATTCATAGATGCCAATTATACACCAAGATGCGTCTATTATTGTAGTAACAGTATGTGTCGGTGTTCTTTCTTCATGCACAGAATTCCTTTACTTATTAAAATAAAGCTCCAAATAGGGGAATCCATGGAGGAATGTGCCCTCCCTGTTGAGGGCAGATTAGAGATAAAACAGGCTGCAGATGGACAGCTGATGACTGAAGTCCTGGATGACACATTCAGCCATTCAGACGGCTTTAGAGGGATTTAATGCAAAACACGAGAGGCTAAACTCAAACAATTATGGATTGAAGCAGAATATTTTGATAGATTAAAAACATGGAAATGATTACATCGATACATTTTGACGCTCTGGAGTTATTGGAAATGTTTGGATCACATGAGTTGGAAACAATCCTACACAGACACCCTCTAATTGTACAAATAGTATACTGTAAACTGTGCAAAATACCAGAATTAAACGGAATAGACGTGTAAAATACTTAAACTATTCCATATGGTCCGAGACGCAAGCCAACATAGCTACAAATATCGCAAATTTTACACACATTTTACTTTTTGCCATGTTCAATCATTCATTTTTGAATTTGTATCGAGGTGTAATGTCTTAAAGGTCTTTCAGACCTTAAATTGTACAAACAAGAATGCAGAAATAGCATTGCTGGTCAAGGTAAAGGGAAAGGTGAGCCAGAGAGCAGATTTTTGGAGTGGAAACTTCTTATGAAAGTGAACCTTTAGACCCTTGTACGGGACGGTGCGCTGCCTCTTCAGGCAGACATAACAAAGCTTTTTCACAAGACGGGCCAAATCACACTTGGGTTGAATATTCCAGTTTTGTTGGCTTCCTCTCAAACAGCCGGATGACTACTTCCTTTTTACTTTTCCACTGGACTTCAGCCTCAACTCGCCCACTCAAAATGCCATTACACACCCTGCCTATAGACGTCTCAGCCAAAAAGAAGCCTGTGTGACTCATACTGGCTGGATCCAGATCAGCATTTGGTCTTTAACCCATACAGACGTGTAGTATGTTATAATGTGTTTAGTAACCTTAACTCACCTTGTCCCATGCGGGCCCCGGTGAGAGCCTCCTTGGCGCTGCCGAAGCCGAGCTCCCTGCAGACGACGCTGGCCGACTGCAGGTTCCAGCGGTCGTCACAAACGGTTCCCCACTCGGTGTCTTTCAGCACCTCCACCCGACCCTCGCCCACCCGGGCACCGCCCTTCAGCCTCACGTTGCTCTAGACAACCAGCACACAAAAAAACTATATTTTAATCTGTGTCTGGGACAGGAAATGAAGTATCCATATTTTAGAATGCTTCCATTCCATTCAACGTCCGCTGAGAAAAAGGGACTATTCTCAATTTAAAGGTTGCTTTACCGATTTTTTAAGTTTCTTTTTCAAGCCAATGTTCTGCATGAACAGCGGCCCCGGCATGCAGCTGACGACGGCCGGCATGCCGCCCGCGCAGGTGGACGTGGCGTTGCGCTTGCTGAACTCCAGAGGGCAGGCCGCCAGGTGGACCTCCGTGCCCGAACACGCCACCGAGTGGATGTGGAAGTGGTTCTTCTGTCGCTCCAAATACAACCTGGAGGGGGGGGGGGGGGGGGCAGAGACAAGGACTGTGATGACAGAAACTACATATATATATATATATATATATATATATATATATATATATATATATATATATATTATTTTATAGTAATATTATAAAGCTACTGACTATTCAAACTTTACAAAGACGCATCGAAATATTAGTTTCAATACATTTTTATATTTGTTTTTTCTAGCTTTGAGCAGCTCCTCTATTTCCCCATGTGCATTGCATTGTGGGAGAATAGCACCAATGTACAGGAAACTCAAAAGGCTGCACAAGTATCAGTATGTCATGTTGACACTGCAGTTGATTAAACAACTGAATTGGGTGTATTTGCAGTATAGAGTGACAAAGATTTGACAATATGCTGAGAATTAACAAATGAAGTCTTAAAAACTAAAAAAACAAATACGCTTGTTTATGAAAATGTTGTGGTTTTGTTTCAGGTCATTATTACATCCGTCAACTCATATCACAATGATTATATCATTCAGGTTCACACAGATTATCTTCAATTATAAAAACACATTCGACAAAAGGGGGGAAAATCTCTTGTTGTTCGGGGCTTGAGTTTGATGCTGGGGACCATCAGCCGTATATTAAATTAAACTGACTGTATAAATTGAACTTGGTCAGACATTTTAGTAAATATTCTAAATGACTTTCTCGCCAAGAGTTAGAGAGAAACATTGATAGCCCTCTCACATCTGAACACGACAGCTAGACGCTGTTTAGCTTAGCTTAGCTTAGCTTAGCATAAAGACTAGAAACACCTTTACCAGCTCTCTCCAAAGGTCTACCAATACCTCTAAAAGGCAGGCTCACCATTTCCCAGGCTTTATGCTAAGCTAAGCTAACAAGCTGCCGACATGAGGGGCATCAATCTTATCGGTTAGTCTATTAAGTATCGTCTTTAATTGTCCTGAAAACCTGAAAGACGTTCTTCCTCACCAGCTACATGCGCGGGTATCATGATGGACGTGGCTTTGACAATTAGCCTTTTCTCTTCCACTCAACACACAAATCCCTTTGACTTTCTCATCCGTTTAAATGACATTTAGCTGGTGAGGCTTGTGGAAGCAGCATGTGTGTGGGTCTTTTCAGACAGCTTGAACTCCCGTCTATCCTCAGATTACCTTTTGCCGGGGCTGCTCTGTTTAGACTTAGAGTTAGCTTTAGCTTTGGATGTCTGCCTGCAAGGTAAACACGGGTTAGACGGCACAGTTAGGAGGAGACACTCAAAATCATAGTTAACACAAAAGGTTACATGACGCACAATTAGGTTAAAAACTGTAACCGCAGTGTTATCAAATTATATTAAATTCCCAGTATAGTTTTACATAATGTTATATATGAGACACACAGATTGGTTGACACATCCTTTTTACATGCATGCAAATAAACAGATGTGGCAAAGAATTAAAATCACTTTTCATCAGCACAGGCTCATATACCATGCATGGCCAAAAGTATGTGGACACACACTTTTCTATATAGTCTTGTGTACTTTGAGTCTGTTGGCAGTAGTTTGGGGTAAGAAGTTGACTGGCATGCACGCCCTCAACCCCCTCCAACAGCTTTGGGATGAACTGAAAACATCTGGGTGTCCACAGACCGCTGGCCACGTAGTGTATGACAATGTGAACCTCAAGTTAACACATTGATTTTTGGTTTTCCGACATACGGCATTGCTTTTAAATGACAGATGTAGGTGTAAATATGACAGCATGATATTAAATGGTAATATCATAAACCACATACAAACGGGTTCTTCAACTCCAGGTCTCAGAAAAGAAGAGCAGTTACCTGGTCCAGACCTGAGTCACGGGAAATCTGCAAATTACTTTTATTATCTCTATTAAAACAATAGAACGTCAGATTTATTCTTTAAGGCAGCAGTTCTCAACCTCTTAATTTATTTGCAATAGGTCACAGACCCCAATTTTAATGAGATTTCCCTCCATCTGAAAGGATTTTTTCAATTCTTTAGTGAATGAAATGATGAAAATTAACAATTTTACATTTTTCTGAGGACCCCCTAGAACTTTCTCAAGGAGCTCCTGGCTGAGAACTACTGCTTGTTTATGATATTTGCAGATTCTACCGGACACAGGTTGGTTCTTATCCATGTGGACTCTGGACTCTTGAAGAACCCAGGATGACAAGTTACAGACCTCCTTCAAAAAGCATGCCATAGTGTGGAAATGGGATTTCCAGCTAATCCTCTTTGAAAAATGGACTCCCCCCACCCCTCGCGTCACTGACGTGGCACAGATTGACGAACAAAAAAAAAAGGGCTCAAAAGGTCTAAATGAGGTCTGAACTATGTCAGTAGAAATGTGAAAGACAAACAGAAATGAGAAGAAACTCAACCTCCACACGAGGCAAACATGAGATTTAGCAGGATTTGAATCAAAATCTCTGCCCATTCACATGCTGCACATCATGATGATACGATATCAGAAAGAGGGGGCGACTAGCTAGAGACAGGCGCTACGTGGTTATCGTCTGCTACCAACAGGAAACCCACTGTGGAAACCACAGAGTGTAGACGGTGGGTGTTCCCGGCTGACGGTGTACCTTCCACCGGCCGAAACATTAACCTTTGGCCTGGAGACCTTCTCAGCGGCTCGCTTTTTCAGACGTCTGCAACAGTGAGACAGCCAAATTCCATCACATACAGGAGAGAGACTACATGCACACACACACACACAACCAGACATATACAGTATACACACATACACACACCGTCTCTGGCATGCACGCACACATTTCTTACACGTAAAGGACTCGAGGGTCAGCGGTGAAAAGCATTTTTGACATTCCACGAGTCTCCACTATATGGTTACAGACTTCAGGTCACCAGTGTCTGATCACAATCACACAGCTATTCCAACTATTCAGAACTGTGGTACCCGATATCGGATGGTAATCAGTAGTCAGAAATCTCTTTAACACGGATTTTAAAGTTCCCTGGAAGTTTGTTCAGACGTCAGACGTTCAGCACGTCCAAAATAGGAACTTTGAATCTCGCGGACCCGACAGAAAATCACCTGTTCCTTCATTTTAGTCTGATGGATGGAAATCAGCAAGTTTAACCATATGAGCTTTTCGGAATCATAGTATTTTTCTCTTAAGAATCCCCAAATGTGTTAATTAATGGAAATGTAATTAAATAGTCAGCTCGGGAGAAATACCAGCTAAAGGAATGCAATGCTTAGTCGGTGGAGTTGGTGCCAGTACTCCCTTTACCCCCATGTTTGTGTGTGTATCGCCCGGTATCAGCCATCATTATCTGATCTACTACAGTGAATAAAAAATACTAGTAGATGTTGGACTTTAGGGTTCCTCCCCAAAGAACAGTTGAAGGTTTTCGACTTAAAACGTTCTCATTATTTTGGATGACCAAAAGGTTTGTTATCAAATAAAGAAGGTATAACAAACATGATGGACCATCCAAAACACCTCTCAGGTCATACTCGGTACTAATACTCAAGTACTGAAGTAAAAACTCAACCTGGATTGGAGTTCTCAAGCCAAATTGTGAAAAGCTTTCTATCTACACTCACACAATATAAGCAAAAAGACTAAAAAAAAGGGCAGGAGGACCGAGACAACACATTTGACTGTTGCTCAACGCAGGTTGGCGTCTCTCCAGTCGTTGCGTTGTGTGACCTCCCTCCCCAAAACCCCGGACATTTCCCCCGAGCCTCAGCTTTCTCACACACACTTGAGAGAAAACCTACATTTCCCTTCGTACTACTGTGAACCGTCTGCAGGGGAGGATTAAAAACGCCTCCAACTGGAGCGCAGCCAGGAATGTGTGTAGTCATGCTGGAAGGACAAACCGGGGGAAAGAAAGTGGAGGTCTGCGAGTTCACCAAATAGTCCACATAGTTGGAATTGGTAGAGAAAACAGTGCTAATAGGTCGTAACTGGACCATTTATATTCCTGATTCTGTCCAATCATCCACTATGTTATTTAAACCCTAGAACCTAAAAGCACAAAATGTTTGGTTTCCATCTGCATTAACGACCATCGCATCATAATTTAGATGCAATCGTCGAAAACTAGCATTTTTTTTATATTCAGGGCTGAAATAATTAGTTGATTAATCAATTAGTCGATCGTTTATCAAGTAAAAACACTCCTTGTCTCAGCCTTTCAATTGTGAGGATTTGCTGGATTTCTATTTTTTATATCATAAGCTGATGATGGTTTTGACTGTTGATTGTAAAAGAAAACAAACATTTGAAGATGTCATGCTTCAGCAATTTGTGGTGGACATTTTTTTTACTTTTTTTCTGACATTTTATAGACCAAACGATTAATTGAGAAAAGAATTAGTTGATTAAAAATGCCCCCAAAAAGTTAAAAATGTAAATCACAAGAATTTAAAACTGAAGAGGATGTCTTATATTTTACGATGGACGGACCAAAAGTCAAACAAATTTAACTAGTAAAAAAAAAACAGGAAATCCTCACATTTGAGAGAAACATTTTTGCCAAATAAAATGATAAATCGATAATGAAGTTTGCTGCCTGGTAATGTTCTGAAATCGGTCAGCCTTGCAGATTAAAAACACATGGGACAAAGAAAACACACTGCAGGCAGTTAATAATCACTCTTCAACTTCCTCTGCAAAGTAATGAACACAGACATCAAATATGTGACCTGACCAGGAAACAAAACAACACAAACAAAACACGGCTTTTCTCTCTCCATCCAAAGGAAAAACAAAAACATCCTCAGAGGGAAGAACAGACCAACCGTCGGCTCATGTGCTCTGTTGTCGTGCTGTAGTCTCATATCCACAGCAAACAGTAGTTCCTATAATCTTTACCAAACAGAAGATCCTGCTTGTGGTTTGGTGAAATCGTTGCCACTTTGCTTTCCAGACTAAAACCACAGGAATGTTAAAACAGGCTGCAAACAACCCAAACGGAGTGACGGAGAAAGTTACAGCCACTTTGCTAAGTGGTCTGATTCCTGTTTGTCTGGAAAACAAAGAAAGTGGAATATTGTGTCCTCGGGCTCAGAGGCTTCGTCTTTGTTACTAATTTTTATCAGGTTTAAAGATGGCATTTTAGGAAATGGGCTTATTCGCTTTCTTACCGAGAGTTAGAGAGGATTAACGGCACTCTCATATCTATTTGTTTGATATTAAGTTATCACAAGCAGCCTTTATTTGAGTGTTTTAGAGACAGAGACCGGAAATGGGTTTAACATTGCATAACAAATCGATTTTTCCAGTCTTTATGCTAAGCTAACAAGCTGCTGGCTGTGCAGTAACAAGAGTGGTATCTCCCAAAATATGAAATCATACCTTTATGTACCACCCAAGAAGATGAGCTACAGTCTGTTTCACTAAATGATGGAATGTAGATTTGTCTTTTTAGGATTTCTGGGTTAAAAAACGTTTCACTGGTTAAAGTGGAGAAATGGACTTACTTGTAGAAGTTCTTGTTGACTTTCCTCTCATGAGGGAATCCCAGCATGCCGCAGACCACGTGCGTGTTTTTGATGGTCCATCCCAGGTCGCAGATCTGCGCCCAGCCGTCTTTGTACTTCACCTCCACCACCCCCTCCGTCACGGGCACCTTCTTTCTGGACATGGTGACCACGGGCTGGAGCCGCACCTCCTCGATCCTGTTCTCGTCAACCTGAGCCTGTTAGGAGAAAATCAGGTCTGATTGTCAATTTGTTTTACAATTACATTTAAAAAAAAAACACACAGATGTAGTCAGGGAAAAACCTCAGCTGCACATAAATCTTTCTTTCTTCTATTGTAGATTAAAATCTAGTTAAAGATGGGTTGTTATCTGACATCCATATGCACATTAAGACTCTGGAATGAGAGCAACAGACTAAACAGTGAGTCATTTTAGGTCTAACCAGCTCATACGTGATTAACGTGACCATCTCCGATTACCAGCTTTGCAATGAGTCACTTCCGCTGTGGTTTATTTGGAAAGAAACCTGGCTTGTGGTCACGGATTGAAGTCTGGACGCCACATTGGACCGAGGCAGCATCAGGCAAAAAGAGGGAGAGAGTAGTTGAAGCGTCTGAAAGGTTTACTTTTATGAAACTGTTTTTTTTTTTTATAAGATCCTTCTATGAGACACCTCATTCAAGCCGTTTCCAGCCAATCCCCGGTCTAACCCTGTTCACCTCTGACCAGTCGCTTATACAAACGGACATCAAAAGAGGACCAATGGAAAAATGATGACCAGCTGGAAACGTCGAGCTAAGATTCAAAGTTTCCCTCGGTTTCCGAATCTTTATTTGTCCAAGGAGGTTTCAGCGAGCACACTTAATATTCACATTCATTCAGCACCTGAGTTTACATGAATAAAAAGTCCTTGAATAATTGCCTAAAAAGTGCTTCCTCATTCATGGGCACAAAAAGTAGGGCCTCACATCATTGACTGTCTAATATTTATATGAGTAGATTTTAATTTACATTTGTGAGGAGCTTTTATGCTCAATATTTATGATGAAGACAAAAGTTGCACACTTTAGTTGCTGATGTCACCTCAGGTCAACATACCATACATACAAGCAGCAGCTGCTGCTTTTAACAGGCTCAGACACATGGTAAAGAGCAGGGCTAATCAACACCACGTGTGTGGAGCGGCACTGAGGCGTTGAAATGGTCAATGTGGGTTAAATCTTACCGTCTATAGGGTGTGAAGCACTAGAGCTGAGTTTATGGGTCTTTAAACAGCTTTTATTGAACATTATCTTTTTTTACTGCAGTTACTCTACGTAATTTAGCAACTTACGTCAATAATATTGGAGTCCACGAAGCCGGGGATCCTTTCGTCTTTGCACACAACCCCGGCATCCTCGTCGTGAGTGCAGTCACTGTTGCCCCAGCCGCGAGACTTGCAGAGTTCAATGCTCTTCTCACCTCCGTTGCACAGCACGTTGTCCAGCCAGATTTTCCCTGGACAGGCAGCAGACTGTCAGTGTGGCTCCGGCCCACTCCCAGGCCTGTGGGAAGTAATCAAGGCCAGGCCTGGAAGTGACACTTGGTGCTCTTGGCAGCAAGCCTTCCATAGTTGCACTAATTCTAGACAGGAGGCTGAATAAGACAATGTAAATGTACTCCAGTATGTTGACTATTAAAAACAGGAGGGGATCTAATTTCACAAAAGTAAAGTATGATTTTTTTTTATTTACTTGGTTAACAGGTGGGGATTTCCACCTTAAATATTACTTTTCCACACAGAATCTATGATTGGATTATCTGAATATTTTAAACACCATAAAATGCCCATATGGCAGAGAACACAGTCTATGAAGCCTGAAAACTGAATCTCAGGATGTGGCTGAGGTCACTCTTACCTGGGCCCTTGCCGTATTTGGCGCTGTGGGCCCATCCCGTGGCTGAGACGAAGCCCAGTTGGCGGCAGAGCACGTTTGCGTTGGCTATTGAGAAGTCGTCGTCACAGATGGTTCCCCACTCTCCTTTGTAGAAGAGCTCTACCCGACCCTCGTTGTGTTTTCGGGGGTATCCAGACAGTCGGACCTTTATCCGTTCGCTCTGGGGTTGGGGGGACGGGGACGGCGAGTTTGACGGTGTGGGCGACGGTGTGGGCGTCCGCGTTGGCGTCCGCGTGGGTGTCCGAGTGGCTGCGTTTGATGGCGTGGTCTGGGCCAAACAGCAAGGTAACCACAACCCAAACAGAAGGCTGAATGCTAACTGTTGCCTGCGTCTCGACTTCTCCATTATTTGAGCTGCATGTGGAGAAAAAGAGAAGTGACATGGTTAAATGTGTTCAATTTTCATTCTCAAATACTGAGTGAACAGCAGTGATACTTGAAAAAAAAGGAGACAAAAACGCAAAACCCTCAAGAGAACCTAAAATATATCAGATACTATTATCAGGGAACTAAAAGATGAGTTAAACATCACCTTAAAGTTTAACTATTTGTATGCAAAAATTACATGAAGACATACAGTATATAGTTGGATGATAAAAGATTGCGTATTGGGATAAAAAAAAACATTCACATTCAGTTAATTATGGTGAATTTTCGTTATCAGGATAATTGTAATTATCACCAATAGCTCACTTTTAATGGTAGACATGTCAAAAATACATATAATATCAGTTAAAACATGTGTTGTTTATTTATGCAAGGAGAACTTATGATTTATGATTACCTCATTTAAGATTGTTTGTGTTTCACTTTCTCTTTCTGTGATCAAATATTGGTTTCTGATCAACATATGAGGGAAAGTGATTTTTAAATACCATATTGTGCTTATATACTCATACCAGATAGAAATCTTTGAGCAGCTGGAGTCCCCCCAAAAAGCCAAACACACTTGATGTGGCAGTCTGGTCAGCCCTGGTGCCCCTAAATACTAGATACTCTGAATGTACGTTTTATAAATAGCTGTTAGATCCAAGAGGAAACAGGAGGAGCTGAAAATACACCCAGCATAGTAAGTAAGGATTGACTCTGGCAGTTTGATTCAAACCATCTGGTGGAGGATTTTAGTCGACTCAGATGTGGGGAACAATAACAGAGAGCTTTTTAAAAGGCCGCACAAATTAACAGCTTCACTTTCACAGTATGTTTGTCCCTTTTGCAGCTTTTCTGTCCATTGTTTTATTTATTTTGTACTGTTGCTCATTTTTCCCGCTGGCTTAATATTCATATTTCTTGACACAACAAGCCACCTTTTCCCTACAAAACATTCAGCCTGCTCTCTTAAACATTCCTGTACAGCAAAGCTAACATAGGCCTGCTATTGATAACTTGTCAGCTACGCTCCTTCTTAGCTTTTAGCAGCAGGGGGTGGGGGGGTGGGGTGTTCCTCCCGAGACACAAATACAGTAGTGTGATGTGTTTTCTTTTACAGAAACCACAAACTTAAGGTGCTTTTTTCAAAACATGTCTGACTGACTGCGTTGTCTGAGTCCAGTTTCACAGTGCAAGGACGGAAACACCGGTTCACACTAAGCTTTAGTCAGCAGGGAAATTGAATGGCCACTATGTCTGAACTGAAGCCACAATTTGGGGCAGATATTAAGAATTGCTGCATTTTTGATGGTGGAGATCAGAAACAATCAGGGAGAACGAGGACGATTATATGCAAAGGCACTCAGAATGAATTAAACCAACCTCGGCTCAATACTTGAGAAGGTTTTAAACATACTTCTTACTCACTGGGAGTTTGATGACAATATGCAATGCTAACAGTGTTTATGCTAAGCTTGGCTAAACACATCCTGAACCAATCTCTGCTAAAAACACAGAGATAAAGCAGATAAACAGCAGATGTCCTCATCCAAGTATCGAGGTGCATTATTCCCCATAAATCTGGAGTATTCTGTTGAGAAGGGTTTTTCATGTTCAGCCCTTCAGAAGGGGGGGAAATCTCCCCACAAACAAACTCCTTCAAAAAATACATCAAATACTGTACGATGAGGTGGTAATGAGTTATGGATAATTCATTTCAAGGCCCAAATCCAAACTGGACATTGTGACATGACCACCAGATTATTTACAAATTGAATTTGTTGATTTTGTGAACCAGCATCACATTATAGGCCACACAGACTGGCAAGTATCTGATTTCAATGTGCTCATGCATCAGTCCGCCCTCAAATCAAAGCACCCTTCTCTCTCACATGCACACATTGAACGCTTTCTCTTCCAGTACCAGAGGTCTGGTAGCTTGCTGTGCTTCGGTAGACTGAAACATCTTCCAGTACCAGAGGTCTGGTAGCTTGCTGTGCTTCGGTAGACTGAAACATCTTCCAGTACCAGAGGTCTGGTAGCTTGTTGTGCTTCGGTAGACTGAAACAAAATCTCTGGGCAACGGAAAATGTTTCCCTGCCCCGTTGCAGCATGTTGTTAACCTCGGAGGAGCTTTGTGAAACTTCAAAACAGCCACGGTGAGCCTGAGTCACATCAAAAGGGGGGTAGATAAACTGCATTATCTGCATTATAGATGAATGAGGGTTTCAGATATAGAAGCAGATAGAGAGGAGATCTGGACAATAGAAGGGTTGCTTGAAATGGAAACAGGTCTGGTGGGGATTTTTCTAGACATTCTGGGAAAGCGCAACTAGGGTTTGTTGTTGGCTTTCTGCTTTCCTCAAACAGTAAGACAGGGCTGTGATATTTAAACCCCACAAAAAAACATTTAACACTACCATTTCCTAATAAGGGAACCCTTTGGAAAAGTCTTTTTAGCACTTTAAGACATCAGGAAAAGCCAAGCGTCGCACTGATTCACTGATTATCTTCTGGAAAACAGCTGCAAAGCATCTGGACCACAATGCATTTATTAACTATATACATGTCTAAAACCTCAGGCTTGATGACTCATTAATGCAATGTGCACATTCACAACCAAATAGAAAACAACATCAGAGAGGATTTTTTTTTCAACCGAAATGTTGCTCTATGCTGTAAATACCAGGTATTTAGCAGAAAGGAATACACTTTTTGAAGCCAATATTTGGCTTTGGGAACACAATGCGTTTCTGGTTGCTGGTGTGTGTCTGGGGTTTTTTATCTCCAATCTTCTGCATCCTAAGAGTTTGTTTCCTGTTCAAACAGAGCAAAGAAGCTTTGCAGCAACAACAAAAAAACTCACGTTTCCAGCCTTCATTTCAAACTTAAAGCACATATAAATCTGCCTTACCTTATGTTCCCAGTGTGAGGAGGTTATAACGGTTCCAGTGGAGAGAGGGAGGCGGGGGGACGCTGGGTCCTCGATTCTGGTGATCCCAGGAGTTCACAAACCGAACCCCCCGAAAGACAACAAAAAAGATCGAATAAATATCCCGACACTCGTGTCAATTCATCTTCTCCATCAAACCCGGGTCCAGTTTGCGGGGCAGTGGTCCACCGAGCAGCCAATTACTCCTGACAGCGTTGTTGTCTGTAAATTGCCAGCTGTGCAGCTCCTCGCCGAGGAGGAGGAGGAGGAAGAGGAGGAGGAGGCTGCAAGGGGCTGGATTTATTTCCCTGGAAAGACACTAACTCTTTCATGGATGGTTCTGTAACAGGCGGCCCTCACTTGCATAACCAAAAAAACACACAAAAAACGTGAATTTTAACTTATTTCACAAGGAGGCTACGTGCCTGACGAAGCTCAGGAGATTTACAGCCAGAAAATAGCTGTAAAAAAAGCTTCTTGGTAAAAAAAAAAAAAAAAAGATAAATAAAAAATACTGACTGTAAAATACAGATTAAAAATAAAAAATAACGTGAATTTCACTTATTTCACAATGACACAATGAGATTTACAACTGGAAAAAAGCTGTAAAAAAGCTTCTTGGTAAAAAATAAATAAATAACATACTGTCTGTAAAATACATAAAAACATCCTTACATAAACATACAGTTAAAGTAAGCTACTTGGACTATTAATGATATATTAATGCCCCGTGATATCAACATATAGAATAACATTATGTAACCTAACAAAAAATACCTAACCTTTATCTTGAATTAAATGAATAATTATGTTGACGGTAAAATAACTTACCTAAGAGACCAACTAAACAAACAAATAACGCGAAGTATGCTAGCTTGAGTAATGCTAGCTTGCTCGTTAGCAAACATCGCATAAAATAAGCTAGCTGCACGTTCTCCCATTGTTTACGTGACGTCGTGCCAAGCGATACTTCCTTTAATGTTTTCTTTTTATATGGAATCCTAAAAACAGAGAAAAGAGGGATGACAGAAGTAAAAAATGCTTCTTTTTCCACAGCCAAAAACGCGAGGCACACCCACGTATAACACGCTGTGGTTTGGTCCATTTCAGATGTCTCTGATTTAACATGGGGGCCAATGAGCCGTAGGTGAGACTACTCACTTTCAAGCAGCTATGGCCAAATGTCTAAGTGTTTTTGGTTTGCATAGTTACAGGTCTGCGACCGGCACAAGATTATCTACATTTCCACCAAAGAATGATGTATGATGACATTACTCCAAAGCCTCCTAAGCGGCTGCATCAAGAGGTTCCAGTGCCTCCATGTTCTTCTCCTGCTGACAATACGATGGATGTGGGTCATACTAATGAAAAGACAAACCCAGCTTTGAAACGCATTGTGTTTCCGTGTTTGGATGATGACGTTGCTCCAAAGCTTCCTAAACGGTTGGAACAGAAGGTTCCAGTGCCTCCATGTTCTTCTCCTGCTGACAATACGATGGATGTGGGACATACTAATGGAAAGAAAAAGAAAAACCCAGCTTTGAGACCCATTGTGTTTGATTTGGATGATGACGTTGCTCCAAAGCTTCCTAAGCGGCTTCATCAAGAGGTTCCAGTGCCTCCAAAAAAGAAAAACAAGAGACGTAGGATTTAAAAACAGCAGCCTCACCGTAAGAAGGTCCTGGGTCCGTCCCAGGTCCTCTCTGTTTTGAGTTCCCATGTTCTCTCGCTCCGGTTCCCATTAACAAAAAACCTGTCCGGGAACCATCACCTTACCGTGGTGGAGAGGTTTGCGTGTCCCTATGACCCTGAGAGCTGTGCTGTCTGGAGCTTTGTGCTCCTGGTAGGGTTTCCCATGGCAAATTGGTCTCAGGTGAGGGGCCAGACTAAGAATGGTTCAAAAGACCCCATGAATAACCTACAGGAAGAAGAGGAATGACCTGGCCCGGATCCCCCGTCTGGAGCCAGGCCCAAAGGGAGGGCCCGTCAGCGAGAGCCTGACCGAAAGAACTAGATTGCGAGTACAAGCGGCAGTAATGAGTTTCCTCAGGAGAGATGAGAAGCTCAGTCATCGCTGCTGAGGTGGTTTGGGCATCTGGTAAGGATGCCCACTGGGCGCCTCCTTAGGGAGATGTTTCAGGTGTGACCAGCTGGGAGGAGGCGGTGGGGAAGACCCAGGTCTAGGTGGAGAGATTATATCTCCACCTAGGCCTGGGAACGCCTCGGGATCCCCCAGTCAGAGTTGGCTGATGTGGCCCGGGGTCCCGTTAAAGCTGCTGCCCCCGCGACCCGACATAAGCCGTAGACGATGAGATATTATTCTGGATATATATAAATAAATGAGAGTAGGTCTACTTGTATTTGCTATACTTCATACGTGTATTTTGAAGCCAATGGTTTTGTATTTTTAAAACAGGCGTTTCACATGTAAGAGTACTTTTACACTGTGGTATTGCTACTTTTACTTACATTAAAAGACATACATTCCACTATTACTCCACCAATGGATACAAATAAAGTAAAGCTATATGAAGCAGCTGGTTATCATAGACTGTAAACAGAAACACAGTTAGCCTGGCCCTGTCCACAGGTAACAAAGGAAGCGTATCAATGTAAATTCTCAAATTAAACCACCACAAGTTGTCGTAATGTTATGAAAAAGTCTGTATTTAATAGGGACTCAATAAGAAATGTGTAATAACATTACAAGCACACAACTGATGAACACCTATAGAATTACAGACCAGATTGTCTTATTTTAAAATCACATTTACATAGTCACATAGTACTCTATATAAAAACATGACAGGCACTTTATTTAAAAGAAACAACTTTCAGATACATTATATCACGTAACTGACGGCTGGAACACTGTGCCCACTGAATGTCCAACTATTTTAGAGTCATTAGCAGAGGATTCGTAGTGGTCCCTGTAATCCATCAACACGGACTGAACAAAGGGATGACGGGACGGATAAGCGTTGGATGAAATTACGGGAGAAATAACTCTGAAAACACGCACATTAGAGACACAATCTTAAAAATGTTTCAAGTTGTACCTTGCTAAAAAAACTAAAACGTGAGGAAGCCTGACCGAGACGTACATTACATTCAAAACATTTGCTGAACAAGACAAAACAATGGTCTGGGGTCTAAAGCCTCCAGTGGAGGGATGCATCGAGTTCCTGCATTAAAATAACTGTCTTGTTACGGGACACAATGCCCTCAATTTATACCTCAATTTTTCACTTTTCGATATCGATGTTTTCACTTGCTTCAATTTCCCTCGACAAGAAAAGGTGACGCAGTGGCTCAAGGGCACTTCAGCAGGGCAGAAGTCAGAAATACATTCTATCACAGTAGCGGAAAATTTCTCCTTTAAAGAATAAGTCTGATGAAATGGTGACCTCATTTTTAAATCATGTTGTGAATAAAGAGAGACTGAGATGCAAGTTTGTTTGATTCATGGGTGTCCATGCATGCATTCGTCTCACATGATCGTAAACGTAATATCTTTGGGTTTAGAATTGCAGTTTGGACAAAACTCGCATTTTAAAATAAGTAATCTTTGGCTATAGAAGCTTAAGTCGGACATTTTTTAGCTATTTTCTGATGTTTTATAGACCAAACAATGAATCATATTCAGGAAATACTTCCTGCGATTATCTTTAAGTTCCAGCACACATAACATAAACTCTTATAGTCTAGCCCAAGGAAACAAACTTCCATCCACTTGTAGCTAAGTAGGGGAAATAATAGGCCCAGGACCTGATACCCACTGAGGGGTAAATGCAGTCTGGACGAGACTATGTGATGACTTGTAGTACTTGAGTACTTTCAACCCAAATATTTTAGGCAACCGTGGTGAATTTCCTCGAGATGTTTCAGACCGAACCTGGCAAACGATGACTTTGTCAACTTTACTGCAAACAAGGCAGGAAACTCCACTGACCACATTGCTGCACGGACTTGATTGCCGAGAACATCATGTGAAAAACCAAATGTTTGACAGTTAGCCTGCCACAAGCAAAAATGTACCAGTAACTGGCTGGTGGCTGGCATAACATGTACAGTCTAAAGTGCTCATGGTCATTGCAGCAGATTGACTTCTTTGGATGCATTAGGATGGATGCAGAAGCTCCAACAGGGCTCCGACCGCTCCAAAGTAGCCCTTAAAAGACACAAAACAAAAAGAAAGAAAACAACAGTTAGAAATCTGAGCCCATCAAAACTTCATTGATGATCTCTGAAATCAATAAGTTATTTACCTCGTGCTGTAGGAAGAGTGCCTTGAGCTGTCCTTTAGACCAGTAGTCCATGGCATAGGCCAACAGCTTCATAGAAAGGGTGTTCACTCGGAGGAAGTTACCCACAAACACCACTCGCTCTATGTTCTTAGTGGGGGAAGAGAACGGGGATGAAATCATTTAGTTAATAAGAGAGCTCACAATAATTATCCGTGTGTCAAACTGTGAAACCTGCTGAGTTCCATCTAATTCCAAAGACATTCTCATATAATCTGATATTGCTCATTCATAATAGAATCTATTAAATACTGTTACAGAAGTAATTAATACAGCATTTACCCAAATAAAACAGGCTGTGTATCTGAAACCCACTACTTTGACGACTACATCAAATCTCATTCATTATTGCTGGTTTGTCTTTAATTGTTTTTTATGTAGATACAGCCTTTGCGTTGAAAGACAGATAATGCAGCAACCTCCTCTACGCCTTCATAGCCCTGTACAATGCTGCTTGATCAAGACGCCACAAGGCAGCACCGTAAAGAGGCTGAACGCAAAGAGGAAAGGACCGGCAGGGACGCCGGAGGGGGATCGGATTCCTCCACAGACGGGTTCATAGAAAGCCTTTTAAAATGTTTTTTATAACACCTTCTGTTTCATTACTAACCTCATTGAGAGCACACATCCTGGTGATGGAGCCGATGTTATTAGTGATGGTGACCAGCGTTGCCCTGGCCAAGTCCTCTTTGGACACCGACTCCCTCTTGTCTTTGGCCATCATGTTGCCAAAACTGTCAAAAAAAAGAAAAAACACAAGCCATATGAATAAATATAACAATGTTATGCATGAAAGAGCCAATCCCAAAACATGATTTAGATCAAATTAGTTTGCAAAAACAGTATATATATTGAAAGTGGTACATCAAAAAATTCAAATTGAAATCAAAGCGTTTAGTTTTGTCCCTGGGGTGGAAATCGGAGTAGATTTAGCACCGTCGTGGTTCCCCGTTTCATTGAAAGCTGGCACTGTGTTTATGCTCGATTCCACCAAAAACAAACGACGACAAAGTAAACCGCACCTTGAAGCTACAGCCCAGCCTGGCAGCCCAAACCTCTCATAGTCTCCTCCGTAGATGTCCCGGACCAGCTTGTCCACCCGGGTGCTCTCCCCCTGAGAAGCCATTTCTAGAGCTTCCTCGAAAGTGGAGCAGCCAGTCAGCAGGCAACACAGGCCCAGGAAGGTCCCGCCACCGAGGCTGAAACACACAGATTAACAGAGATTACATATAAACTACGCGGATTCTAGAAATGTTAAATACGTCTGTCTGGACTGGGTCGGGATTGTAAAGTCTCTGCCAAAAGTAATATTGAAGCACTTCAAACGTTAAAAGGTTATGTACATTATACACAGTCCACATTCAAAAACTCCCATATAGCGTTTCTTTCTCAGCACAAAGGGCCATTATGTTGAGGGGGAAGTCAGCATTCATGAGTCCCTTTCAAAACGCCACCAGACAGAGAAACCACATGTGAAAACAAACGAGTGGAGAGTAGGAAGGAGGGGAAACGGTCAGGCTAACCGACACATTTCAAACCTTAAATTAATCAAACTGACAAAAGAACATTTTTGCTGCGACTCAAAAGCAAACTGTTGAGGGAGAGACGTGGCGTTTCACACCGAGGCACTAGGGAGACACAAGAGGGCAGACGCCACCGAGCAGACCACCCACTCGACCCGAGTGCACCCACCGGCATCACTTCATCCAGGTGTCAGCCTGCGTTTGGTTTTCTCTCTCTGTTCCGACACTCTTGAATTGTGTAAGGCTGCACTTTAGGTACTAAAGTTTGTTGTTTTCTTTTGCTTTTCTATTCTTAGACTGTAGAATATTATCTGACCTCAAAATGGCATTTTACATTTCTTAAATCAGTCAGATAAAGAATAGACTCATCATGAACATAAGTGAAAATCATATGTTTATGACATTTCTTTGGGTATTCACTTCAAATTGGTCTTTGAGTAAACCCCTGCAGCCCTTGTACTCCCTCTAGGCCTCACCTTTCAGGAAAATAATCAGATATTTATCTTAATATGATCACAATTTAATTAAAAACAAAAACAGCAGCATATTTACACACTTGTGTCTATTGTATATCTTATGTTAAATTATGTTTATATTTTATACTGCAGTTGTTGGTTCATTTATAGTGTATTCTAATATATTTTAAACATTGTTATATAGATATATATCTTGTGTTGATTTGTAGATACACTTTGTATTTACCAATTTTAGAATAACCAGCTGACATCATTTCCCAATTTGGGATTAATAAAGTACATCTATATATCTATATTTAAATGAATTGGCTGGAATCAAACAGGCATCATCAGCACATAACACCTAAATGTAAACAATTCCGTTATATGATTATTAAATGACTAATAGTCCACCGGACAACAGACGATCAGTGATAATTACCTGGTCCCTGTAACTCGTTTGTAGTTGCTCTCAGAGTAAACGGCCATGATGCTGACCCCTGACCCTATGTTGACCAGCAGCAGAGGATAGGGGTTCTCCAGTGTGTAGGGCTTCTGGACGCAGCGATCTGGATCAGTGGGGTTCTCAAAGTAGTAGCACTCCGAGGGTCCGCTGGACACCACCGAGTCGATGTACAACACGCCGCGGATCAAACAGTCCAGCTCGTCCAGCTTGTGAAGCTGCAGGTCCGCCGTCTTTTTGGCGAGAGGAAAAGAGAAGGGATAACATCACTGAAGGGGATGTGGTCGGGAGAACAGAGGCGGGAAACTGGGGGAGGAGGAGGAGGGAGAGCAGGGGGTAATGAAACAGGAACCGTGATTACAATTCTATGGGAATGCATCTTGTGAAAAAAAAATCCGATCAAACTAACATTTTTTTTTGTCTGTATTAGAGTGCAATTATGCACTTGTACGCCTCATAGTTCAATAGGAAGGGACCTTTTGTGCAATTTATTGATGTTTTATTATTGTCCGGATGGAAAACAAAATGTATGTTAACCATGTGTCACAAGATGAATTTGCTTTGGACACATTATCGTCCTTGTATCCACTGACAGTACCGTCATGTGATCCATCACTGTTCTGTTAAGATTACATGAATTCACATCACATGCTACACACATGTTACATTTTTCCTTCCTGTCACTCTGTACTGTCCAGCCAAGTTAAAAAAAGAAAAAGAAGCAAAACAGAAGAGATGCCGCACACCCACCGTGCGGAAATCAGTCTCAAACTTGTACGCCCCCCCTCCCGTGGCACAGAGGGTGGTGTGGAGGCTGGAGAAGTGCTTGTTGCGGCCCATCTGCAGGAAGGCCGGCAGGTCGTGCGTGGGGAAGCGGATGAAGTGCAGGTTGCCGGTCCTGCCGCACAGCGTCAGGTCCTGCAGCTCCAGGTGCACGTCCCTGATGCCCGTCTTGCCGTAGGCGGTGTTGGAGGTTAGGTAGCGCCGGATGCTCTTCAGGTTCTCCACCTCTTCCTGCTCCTCCTCCGCCGTGATGTCTTTGGGCTCAAAGTACACCAGCTTCACCAGAGTCCCCCCGATGTCCATGCCAAACCAGGGAAATGCTGCATTATGTGAGATAATATATGCAAAATAAACCAACATTTAATTTATTTTATTTTACAATGAATCTTATATATTTATCGTTTAAATGCTTAGTGACAAAGAGGACACATAGGAGGTAATGTCTCAGTGTTGGCTCGACATAACGGCAAGCAGCTCTCATCCACAGAAGCAGAAGTACAGTGTGTACCGCGAACGCCATCTTGTTGCAAAACAGAGCCTGGCTATTTATTTCAGCTCACGGATATTACATCGTAATACCAACATTATTTGTCAGTTTAAGCATCATCAATGCACATTATACAGCCATTTATAATTTATTGTGATAAATGGTTTACGCCCATTACGGGATATTCTTTCAAAATCTGTAATTTCAACCCCTTTTGTGTTGGGAGGGGGGGGCGCCTTTTTGATTTTGATATAAATGCAACAATGCGTTTTTTTTCCCTCTCCAGTAAATACACTAAGCCCAAACCGCCGAACGGGAACACCTACGCGGCCTTGTTTTCTTCACCGAGTCGCTCCGATGCCTCGCCGTCGAGTTGGAGGTCCGCCGGTCGGATGTGGCTCTTCCTGCGGGCGCGGCCGCCTCATTGTCGGGCTCGTTTCTGAAACAGCCGGGCATCTCCTTGTCGGACCGCGGCTGCTTCGTGGGCGTTTCGTCTTCGTCGATACTTTCATCGTCGCGTTGGTGGCCGTTGAACGCCATCGAAACGACTTAATTCACTCCATGTATGCTATTCATATATTACAATTTGTGATAAATAAAGGCCCTTGGATGATTTAACGCTGTGTGGACAATGAGGTCCAGCGCTATATGAGCTAGCTAATTAACTAGCTAAGTAGCTGTGTCGTAAACGGTCCGGGTACAAGTCCTTTTTATGTTCGCTGTCAAGACTGGAATGGGCGGGGTCAGAGGGTGATTGACGGACTCCAGAGCCAATCAGAATGCGTAAACCGCCAGTCAGAAAACCGTTTATAAAAAGAGGCTGATGTCACGTTTCTCACGTTAAAAAAAGGAAGCACCATATTATAACCCCAATAACATTTACAAAATCTTAAATATTATAATATCCAGTATATGGTGGGAGAGTTATACTCACGTTAAATTAAGACGTTTTAATGCAATTCAACGTTTCAAGTGTCAGCTTGTTCCATTTATCCAACTCGTAAAAGGAAAATTGAGGAAAGGAAATTGAGAGCCGGAAAACAGAGACAGCTCACCTTCAAAATAAAAGATAAAAGCCTGTTTTGAAACGCTGTGGCAGACTAGGTAGAGCTAAACCTGAGAGCATCCTTGATTGAACTAAATACAAAACAGCCTAAATAGTGCACATAATTAACTATATATACACTATATATTTTATACACAATAGCAATGATAAAATTGATTATTCGGGAAGCTCCGTCACCCTTCTTCTGCGTGACATAAATACAATACATTTGGCATAAACATGTGGTTTCTCTGCAGGGAAATTAACATGCACACTCAATATATTTTTTAGAATTTCAAGTTTATTGTTTGTATGATTGCCAAGTTGCCTAGAAACAGTGCCTAACATTTTGATAACAATTTACATTTAATTAACCTACAAAGCATCTTTGCAGCTAAAATATCCTCTTAAAATAAATGTGCAACACTTTTTAAATTTAAGTGTTTTTTTTTAAACTTTCTTATTTTTCTATTTACAATAAAATGTCATCTCAGAGAACACAACTTCTTTTTAAAGAACAAAAAACTTTGGAAAAATAAAATGTAATCTCAGACACTTTTTGCGAAGCCTTGCAAGATTTCCTAATTTGCAGATGTGCATTTTTAAATGATCTCATTGCATAACACACTAGGTGGTTACACTAGACACAATAACCACACAAATGACCAATTAAAACATTCATATGCAGCTAATAACATGACAATCCACGGTTAACAGCCCCTGCAGCTCCGAAATAAAACAAGCCACGGTTTTAAAAGGTTTTGGAGCAACCAGATACATATTGTCTGAAATTTGATCACGCAGCTAGACATGCATGCTTTGGAATGTTTTTGAAACATCAGTTTTTCTACAAATACAAAACCTATATAGCGGATATATATGTACAAATAAATACAGACAGTACACTAGCCAACATTTACAGAGTGTGATGCTGGTAGTCTCTCTAAAGTGCACATCCAGTTGATTTCAGGTCCTTGGTACACTCGTTTTCACTGGATGACAGCCAGCAGTCTTATCTTCAAAGTGCTTATCAGGCAAACAATCATTCAAACAATTCTATCATTAATACACAGCATGGGTGTATCTTTACATACCTCATATTTGCAGCGAGTGCATAAATAACCTGAGATCTTAACCCAGTTTCATGAAGTCAGAATAAGAAGGGGATACTTGATTTTTGCTCACTAGGGAAAACTTCATTCAACACTAACACGATAAAACATAGTCCAATTTAACAACATATTAATGACGTGATCAAAGGTCTGGCAAGTCAGCTATTATTACGATAGGTAATTATTAAACAGCTGCCTCACGGCATCCCAGTACAGTGACTACAATAAGGCACCATAACCTTAAGATCCTCTTTTGAAAGCCTTAAAGCTTAATCTTCTCTTCCTTTAAAAAGGTATTAGATGCCCTTAATTCTTTAACCTCCACGCCATCAGCAGTGCACAGGCGCCCACTCCCGCGGCGGTCAGAATGTACTTTGTATTAGTTGAAGGGGTGCGAGAGAGCGCCTTCTTCTTTGACTCCTGCGTCTTCGACTCTGGTGAATTATCAGTGAGTGCAGGCTCAGAGGAGTGGCAGTTCTCACTGAAGTGTGTGTTTACACTCGATGCAGGCTCAACAGTGGTGGTGGAGAGTGGTGGTGCAGAGGGGATCTCCTTGGCTGCTTCACCGTTGACGATTTGAGCTGGTGGCGCTGAGCTTTGGCCGGCTAGGTTTAGGATAGACGGCTCCTCGGATACATGCACCACATTAACCATCACTTCCTGTACGCCAAAACTTGGACAATGAGACTCGTAGTGGTTTTCCTCCGGTTCATTATGGTTCAAAGCGATGCCGTTCTCCTGGCACGGCAACGCAGACGCCGTATTCGCCGTGTTGGAGCGGACAGCGGAGCATGCGGGAAGGTGGGCAGAGGTGACGGTGTCCGGTGCAGCCTCGCTTATTTCCAGACGATCGCTATTACCCGAGTAGGGCGCGGAGAGGGTAGGACAGACATGATCTGATTGGTTGGTGCTGATGAGCTGGCCGGGTTTGCTCAGACACATAGAGCTGTCATCACAGAAAGAGGCGTCCATCACAGCAGCACCCGGCAGGGTGGAGGTTGGAGCTGCAGTTTCTGTCTGTGGACTGGTTTCCACAACCTGCGGGTGAAAATTCTTGTCAAGTTTTGTTTTCATATAGGAAGCTTGTGTACTTTGTTTTTTAACATTTTGTCTTTATCTTATGTATGTGAATGTACACTACAATTGTCCACCTTAAAATTAAACAACAAAAAAAAGAACAATCTGAGCGCTTATTTTACTTAAAATGTGTGAAAACACACAATTATCGTTAATATGATTAAACTTGTATAACGTAAAGTATGGAATGTTGGCTCATATTGATGAAGGAGGTACTGGTTGTAACCAAGTCTTAAACTCTCACACTGTTTGTATTCTATTAAGTCTTAAAATGAGTATATTTTGGTATTCACCTGGGTAGCAGGACATTCAGAAGTCTGTTCAGGCTGCAGGACAGCAGCAATCTGCAGGTCCACATGAGGGGTGGTGTCCTGGACTGGTGGCTTGTCTGGAGTCACCATGGGGAAAGAGGATCCATCAGTGACATCCGAGTGTATCTCAGTCGGAGGGGGAGTCTGTGGTGGTCTGACCTCTGTGGAGGATGTGGTTGTTTGGAGAGGACCAGGGCAGGATGGGGTGTCCGTTTCACACGTCTCAACGGGAGGGGATGGTTGAGGAGTCGCCACAGAGTCGACCGACACCTCCCCGTTTCCTGCGCTCGCCTCATCGGGGATCACGCCATTTTCACGAGAGATATCCTGGATGTCCGACTCTGAGTTTTCCTCCGGCTCCTGGTGACAGGTAATTTCCCTCTGGGGCGGTGGGGTTGCCAGAGTGTGTGGGGTTTCAGGAGGAGGAGGAGGAGGTGTTGATGCACGCGGTTCCTCTTCAACCTGAGTTGCCCGTGGAGGCTCGTGGACTGGCTCGGGCGGACAAACAGCCTCAGGAAGATGGTCTACTGAGATCTGGGGGGCTTGTGGCTGCGCAGGGATTTCCAAAGCGGGTACGATCTCGACGACGGCCTCTGGAGGAGCTGATGCCGGAGCTGGAAGAGAAACAGCAGCCTGATCCTTTGCACCACTCTCTGGAAGGGAAAGATGACTGGCAGATGGTGCTGGATGGACGTGTGCCCTGACGACAGTCGTTGGAGTGGAGCTAGGGTTGGAATCTAGGGCAGAGCAAACAATAAATCCATGTTTGAATGCATATGATTAAAGCTCCTGTGGGGTCAGCTGAAACTGGAACTAAACAGTGATTCTGTTATCATTTACTGGAGTAAATATAGCACTGATGTTGACAGGACAGGACACATTCGTGAATATGAAATGTATGTTATGGATACATTGGGTTATCAAAGAGTAAAATTCCAGGGTTAAGCGTAAAAAATGTGAACTAAATATAAATCCATAAAAGGCCGATGCTAACGCAGGTCAGCGCTAACCTATTCAGAAACTATCGCTGTTGTTTAGAACCAACAGTCACCTCTCAGTGTCGTCACATTGATTGGCCCATCACAAACGCACTACGTGAAGCATGACAACATGGTAATCAAGCACACTTCAGTGGACTATCAACTTAGATAAGGACTCAATTTTATTGAAGGTTAAAAAACTGACTTCCTTTATTATCTCACATACTGCGAACCTGGAAAATATTTTGATCGAATTAGTTTGAGGTAGTGTTAAATATTCTACACTCTAACACACAGTGCTAGGTGCTTGACTTACTGTTGGTGCCCCTTATGGTGTCGTATTCTGCTCTGATCTCAGCCGCTAGCGTTGGATGCTCACACGCATCGAGTGCTTCGATGAACTGCTCCGGCCAGTTTTCTCTCCTCCTCAGGCATTCCAGAAGAAGCACCATGCTGTCAAAGTTCCCATTCGTTTCCCTTTTTGCGTCGATGTTTTCCTAAAATGATATTACATTTTTAAAAAAAGCACACGAAAAAAACAACATATAGCAATCTATCAGTTTCTTGTTAGTGAGGTTTATCCAAAATACTATTACTACATTGCCTATACCAAAATTATAAACGAGAGAACTTACCCTGTCGTGAGGAGTCAAGCAAGGCAGATGGATCATTATTTCTCTCACTTTCACCCTGCTCACAATGGCCGGCATGTTGCGCCGCAAGTATCCATTGTACAGCTTGTCACTGGCAAACGACATCTATGACACGAGAAGGACAGAGATGGTAAGGATGTTTCAAAAATATAATTTCCACTACGGATATCTATCGTTTCATGACATGCGAGATGAGAAAGTACCCGAAAAACCTGATCTTTGTTGCAATGACCACAGACACATCGAGGGGATTTTTACTCAATGAAACCAAAAGTGAAAGTGAAAATCAGACATCAAGCCTTTGGGGGGAAAAGGAAATGTGAGCCGTTCTGTTTCAGTTATAAAACTGTGCTTTTTGTAGATTAAATAATGGGGAATGTGACTCAACCTGCACAGCTGCTACTGTTTTTTTTTTCCTTTTTCGACGGGGAGGACACCACTCTTTTATTTCAAGGTTACAGATCTGTGGCATAGGAAGACGGCGAACAGGCCCCGACTAGTCACTGATTAATCACCTCCACAGTCCAGTTTAATACCTGAACTTCAAAGTGTGCAGCACGAATGTCTCATTTCAAAACACACACATTCCTATGTCTTCTCAGGGTCAAATATAAAGCTTGGGCACAGGTTTTCGTTTTGTTTGTTGTTGTAGTGAATACAACTTAAAACCTTCCCTTTGTTTGTATCCAAACAGGACAAAGGATAATCTGTCATCGCCCGGCCGCCTTAAATGGAGGAGTGCAGTAAAGTTTAGTGTAAACGTGGGGAGGAGAGGGGGGGGGCAGCGATCTGGAATAAATGTCAGGAAGCAGAAACCAAAGAGCAAAGTCTTCCCCGCTGTATCATTAGCCCTCAGAGGACATGGTTTACCTGACACACACACACACACAGACACACACACACACACACACACACAGACACACACACACACACACACACACACACAGGTAGATACACATGATTTAAGGGCATCGTTGTTTGTGTGTATAGTTTCCAAGCGTGCTTCTAAGTGTAAAGGGATGAGATTAACAAGACAAGGAAGGTTGTGTGAGAAGGAGGGGGGGGGGACACCTTGACACGAGGGCGAATCGTGCAGAGCTGAGCCAAATGAATGACCTCTAAACCGGCAGGTCACGACAGTCCAGTCCAAAGACTCTGGTGACATTTCATGCAGAACAGATCCCAGTTCAAATAAAACTTTATTTGTTACACGGAAGGACAAACTAGCGATCAACTTTTAAAAGATATATTTAGATGTACGTACTGTCAAACAGTTTTTGTTATTTGTTTTTTGGAGTGAAACAATTAAGCTCATTAGAAAGGCTACACACAAACACGGACCCATATCTGCAAATACTTGAAAAATACGTTGTTTTTTGGTTGGACACCAACTGACAGAGAAGATTGCGTAGAATTAAAAAAAAAGGTCTGCACGGAAATGATTTGGAATAAAATACTTTTGAATAAAACTACCGATTAAGCAGGTCGTGCGGATTAAAAACGTCCACATACAAACACACAAAACACCGTTTACCTGCTCGTATATTGCGTTGTGGAAAACAAGCTAATAGAAATAGCATATAAAAGTTAGCACGCGTTACTTTAGATTGATAAATACGTTGCCAAACACACGTATTCCGTGTTTTAGTCACTTAATGCCACTTAAAACTTAATACGTTGTCGTGACGTGAAGGATATTGTGCTCACCTTGCTTGTTTTGGTGTGTCAGCAGTCCGTCGCCCTCGCTGTCAAAAAGCTATTCCTTGCTCTCCTCTCACTGCGCTGTCTTCTTCACACACATCTGCGCAACGGCTCCCTCCCCTCCCTCGAGCTCTCCGTTCTCTATTCCTATTGCACAACAGCGCCGTCGATCAACCCCTGGCCCAATAGCATTGAGGCTAAGGGTGAAAGAAGGCGGGGCGTGCTTAATCTTGACCCTAATCGTGATTTTTGCTGTGGTGTGGCGGGATGGCAGCAGAATTAGATTGGATCTGGACTTCTGCTTTACATCTGTCTCTAATCCCTGATCCTAATCCCTTCACATGGCAACACACGCACACACACGCACACACGCACACACACACACACACGCACACACACACACACACACACACACACACGCACACACATGCATATTATTTATGCATGAAATAGAACATTTATGACCATTACAATTGTATTTCTTTATGAAAATAAAGATGGTATCTACCAACAGGCAATCCATGAGCATTAAAGCACACTGTGGTGGAATGCATGTAGTGTCCTTGAGTATGAATATGAGGTACTTGTACTTTCATGACACTTTTTAATTCCATTCTGCTTCTTCTTCACTCCAATTCAGAGAGAAATATAGTATTTTCTACTCCGCTGTGTTTATTTGACAGCTGCAGTTCTTTTACAATTACTTTACGAGTCAAGATCTCACATACAAAAACGATGATCTTCTAAAATAAAATGCATTGGTACATATTAAAATAAAGCAGTTAAAAAGAGTATCTTACACATTAATACAATAATATAAATCTAATGTTCAAATAACTCTCAAATGGAGCTAAACTGATCTTCATACTACCACAAGTACCCCCTCTTCTGTAGGACTCAGGCTTTAAGGCCCTTATTTTCAGTTTATAATCTCATTTGTCTGTGCATATGTCAAATACATTTGCAGTTATAACCAGATTAACCGGACTAATTCCCACTCAGTGAACCTGCAGGGTCTTCAGAGGGCGCCAGAGCAGAAAACCTGCTTTACCATCACGATGATGTTTGTGTTTGTGGTGTTTCTGCACTGCATTACATTAAATGGTGTTATAGTTTCCAAACCTCTGAATCACAAAGGGTTTCAGCTCTGTTATTACGAAAACAGGTCAAGTCCCCAAACCTGGTGAATAATAAAAACACAAGAGTTGCATGGCTTTTATTATGGACAGCAGTCAGTGGCCTATGCTCATTTCTAAACAGAAGGTGGCACCACTGACTCACTCACTGACTCAGGAGCAGTTTACCGTGTGCATTAAGACACAGCATGCATTTACAAAAACATTCCCCTTCAACATC
>NC_139921.1:27880270-27942383 GCF_963514095.1 Eutrigla gurnardus
ACCATACATTACTATATATATACTATTTATACATCAAGAAAGACTGGTTTTAAGTATCTATCAAGGCTTTCACTTTGCAAACAAGTGAGTACACTCAAGAAATGCAAATGAACTCAAACTACAAGCTCATGTTCTCTAATAAAGGCGTTTGTAAAGACATATCATGTTATTTGTACTTTAATTTACTTTATCTGCCTTTTTTGTGTAAAAACAAACAAAGAAATGTTACTTCAATTCTATATACTATCTATAAGAAATCTATAATCTTATTATTATAGTTATAAGCAGATATGAGTGTGTTTATTGATGTATTTTCAACCCTTAAAGACTGTCCTTATCATCTATATGAACATTTAATGACTAATGGAAGATGTACGTGTTTATTTATGTTTATGTCACAGGAGATGTTACCATTATTGACTGATGCTGTAAACACATGGGAATGTCCATAAAGCTGCAAACAGCTAATCAGTCCTTTATTCAATGTGTAACAGCCATGAGAAAGTAACTAAGTACTATTTTTAGGTACTTTTCTGAAGTATTTCCTCTTTCAAACATCTCAGAGGGAAATGTTGCACTTCTTCCTACATTTACTTGATAACTCAAGTCATTGGATTAAGACCAGCTGTGACGTTAAAGTGATACTAACACTATAACACTTTCATGCATCAGTAATAATCCTTTTATATGATAAATATAACTCTGAAATGGGCCTTTCTGAATGATGAGCTCCTTTACTTTGATGTAAATCTTTACTTCAGTATAATTTGGTTTGCATGACTTGCACCTGTAATGTGGTATTTCCACGTCTACTTCAGTAATATTGACAGCATTTATGCGTCTTCTGTAACTCCCTGCCGGTTCTTTGACATCTCAACTGTGAAAATAATAACACAACACACTTTTATGGCCACTTGGCTGCAAAGTGAGACTGAATAAAGACATAAACATTTAAACCACAACTTACTAAAACTGTAAAAAAACAAAACAAGCGCTGCTTCCGTTGAAATATTACGTTTGACCTGAAACATGCAGCTGGATTAGATGTGATTTTTAATATGAAATGATCTCTCCGTGTCATCTCATATCCTCCTGAATTAAATGGAGAGATTTGATTTGTGATCCGTGATTAAGGAAAGGCTGAGTGATTTTCATAGCCTTTGGAGGGGAGAAAAACCAGAGCAGTCCGTATTGGAGAATGATTTAATATCAAGCATCACACACACAATCACAAGAAACTCCTCCGGTGCCTGAGTGTCCTGGTTATTTACAGTGGCTCCTCTAACAAAGGTCTACTGAGAGAACAGATATACAAAATATAGAAGCATGTGGAACATCAAAACATGAGAGTGTACAGAGTTTACATCTAATCACGCTCACGAAACAGCCGAGGGTCTTCACTGTGGGTCAACAAACTAAACCAGCTTTAGAACAGATCTGATTCACTACAACATCTTCTCCTCTCTCTCCCACGGAACCGGATCCTGCTCCTCCTCGACGTGCGTATTCCTGCGCCCCGTCCAAAAGTGCTCCACGTCTGGAATGGTGTTCTCCTTCTCCTGCGAGACCTCGTCGGCCACCACGGCGTTGGCCCCCAGCTCTGCACCGTTGCCCTCCGTTTTTGGACATTTGTGGCCCTGGGGTTGCTTGGAGCCCCTGCAGGTCGCGGAGAACCAGATGGTGATCAGTCCTTGGCGCACGTCGTCGTACATGGTCATGAGGATCACCGGGGAGAGGGCGCTGCACGCGTAAAGGAGGACTTGCGCGAAGATGATCAACCCCACGGGGGGTTTGTCGTAGCCGAGCCGGATCCAGGTGAACGAGCCCCACTCCGGGAGCAGCATGAGCCCGAGGGCGCCGCTCAGACACAGCAGCACCAGGGTCACCTTGGTCTGGTGCTGCGGGCTGGGCGCGTGGTTCACCGCCGTGTGCAGCGCCTTCGTGTAGTAGGCGAGCGTGAATGTGACCGGCACCACGAACGTCGCCGTGGGATAGATCTTGTAGAACACGCTCATGAAGTCGGAGGCGCACGCCGGCATCTCCGAGACGCAGATGGTGTCGCGGCCGTGCGCCACCACGGAGGCGAAGAGCATCTGAGGGATGGGGAACATCATGGACACGATCCAGATGAACGCCAGGGCTGCGTGGATCCACGTCGGGCTGGAGAGGGGACCCGCAGCGCCGGCGGCGGCGGCGGCGGCGGTGGGCACCAGCGTGTGTTTGGCCCTGGTGGTGACCGCGAGGATCAAAGTTTTGGCGACCACGCACGAGTGCTGGAACCAGTCCGTGGTGCTGCAGACGAAGGTCCCCAGGGTCCAGGTCTGCTTGTAGTAGGTGATGGCGCGCACCGGGGCGCACAGCAGCAGGATCACCAGGTCCGTGGACGCCAGGGAGGCGAGGAGCGCCTTCACCTCGGAGCCCTTTCCCTTCTTGAAGTCGCGGATGAAAATCAGCAAGACGAGCAAATTCCCGACGGCTCCGGACACGCAGATCCCGATGAGGATGACGGGCATGGCCGTGCGAGCGTCGTCCCCTCGGAGAAGTTGAACTCCTCCAACGAAATCAAAAAAGGAGACATTTGATGGTCGATCAATATCCATCTCCTCCTTGTGACACTTTTAGAAAGTTTGTGGAGTGAAACGAAACTGAAATAGTTCTCTACTTTTCCCGGATTTAAGGGGGGGAAGAGGCGGAGGAGCTGTCCAGGGCGCCGTGGTGCTGAAACGCAGCTGACAGGGTTGCGATGGCATCAGCAAGTGGGCGAGCAGGCTGCCAGGTAGGCTATTTCAAGTGCTGCCATTTAGCATCGTCAACCACTCGCGTCATTTTCATCAGTGTGGCTCCGGGCTGCAGCCAGCCCAAATGTGAGCGCAGCGTGATGCGATTTACATTCAACCTCTCGGAGGGATGGCGGCTGGTGTGGCGTGTCAGGAACATGTCAGTGTCACACAATGATCTGAATCCTCTCTGTGGATTTAAACGCCGGTGTGGAAATGTGTCCAAAAGGCATTTAGCGACAAAATATCCCTCTAATATATTCTAAAATGTCTTCATGTCGTCACACTACCAGGATTATTCTCCTCAATCTTTAATTAATGGCTCTAACTGACATAAATACCCTTTAAAACTATCTCAAATTCGCTCCGGGCCAAGTATAATACCCTTAAAAACATACATTTTAGTTCAAAATTGGAAGAATAAACAACATTTAGGGCCAAACTTTAGTCCAATGAGGATCAAATTCATTATTTGTGTTCATTTAAAGTAGTTTTTCTGTTCATACACAGCATTTAATGGTGCTTTAAGTTCATTTAAATCTACTTAATATTGTTTTTCTCGCACAAATGTTGTAACCACATTCGTAAAAACCTCTCTGATAAAACGTTTGACTTTCTGGAAAACAATATTTATGTGTGACTTAACATGTGTTTACTGCAGATTTCATGGCTTATTGTGAGAAACTGGTGTTTTTTTTATTATTGGAATGCCAACATTTATATCTGCCTCATTACCAATAGGATTATAATGATCCAACTTTTTTCATCCAATATACAGATTCTGCAATTCATCCTGGAGTATCTGCTGATACAGATCTGATATCAGCTCTTTCCCACCCTCATAGGAATTATTTTAATGCAAAGTGAGGGTTTCTTGTGACACAACCGAAGACCAAAGAAACTGAAATGTTGATGACTTCACGTCGTGTCTGATTCCCTGCTCGACCAAAGTCGGCATTGTGATCACAAATAAACATGAATGAACCACAGCGTGTCCTGTTTTCCTCTGCTTTCACACAGCGGTTCAAATATTTATGGATGAAATGAAACGGCAACTCAAGCTCATTATCGGTCTTGCACAGTGCACGAAGCAGAGTGAGGTGTGTTTACTTGACTTGAAGAGCATCCGGATGATGATGAAGGGGAGGGTGAGGGTGAGGGTGGAGGTTGGGGAGAGGGGGGTTGTATGTGGAGAGGTGAGGGTGCCCACTCAAATGCTGTCACCTCCTCTAAGAGGGCTGGTTGCTAGGCGACCGGAGCCACCATCACAGTATGGGGTTAGGAAGATGTGAGGCGTCATGAACTAGTGTGAGATATGAGCAGAGAGACGCTTTAAAGCTCCTCTGGGCCTTCAGATGTAATGAATGAATAGTTAGACGGTGCGACTGCAGAGTGGGAATATTAGGACGTGATGATAGCAGCGATGTCGTGCAGTGATGAGGGGTAATTGATACGTCATTAACTGTGCAAGGCAAAGAACACAACAAGGTTTCAGCTCCCACTGAGTTCGCTTCTGGAAAACTCTCAGTGTAGCACAAATGTAACACTCAAATCTGCATTTTATTTATTTTTTTACGGAGAGAAGCACTGATAATCTCCCGTGGGTCCCCACATGTCAAGACCAGCAACATATTTCTCTGTCTTTTTAAAACATTACAAGCAATAACAATAAAACCAATATAAATGACATTCATATTTAAGAGCAGAAAAGGTGAGATTACCCCAAATTAAAAGATAGATGAAACACATGTGGCTTTAGTTTATGTTTAATAAGGAACTCTACGACACTGCCCAGCTAAAGCTAGCATGCTAACATGATGTACACTATCTTAGTTTAGCATGGTAGCATGCCAACAGTCATGTCGCATCTCTATAATAGTGATATTTACCACTATGACAAGCAACAATTTTGTCCAGATTTAGCATGCAGAAAATATAGAAAAAAGAAAATAGCATGGGGCCCACTATGCTCCCCTGGGGAACTCCATAATTGACAAAAACAAATGTGCAATACCAGGCCGACCCATTACTTAAATCTATTTATTAACATGCTGAGATCAATTGTGTCAAATGCAATACTTGCATGTAAAAGAATGAGGCCAATTCAAAGGTCAAAGGTCACCTTAAACAAAGCTGTTTCAGAGCTACGGTTCGTCCAATAGTCAGACTGGAATTTTTTAGCAATGCTGGTGGAATACGTCACTCTGTCTGGTCAAATTTTATCCGTGGCTGAAATTATTTATGCAATATCATTGCAAGCTGACATTAGCATTAACTAGCATTAGCATCTCTTTTGAATCACTGCGTAAAACCTGTTTTTACAGGCTGGCTTTTATGTGAAGTCAACTTTTTAGTGCTTTTATGTAATATTTTAGTTATTTTATTCCTTTTATTCTTTTTTACTGTTTCATATATTGTATCTGTGTTTAAATTCTGCCTTAGTTCAGTCTTACTTTTGTTTGATCTCACTGGCTTTCTGTTGGTATATTGCCTTTGTTTGATCTCCCAAAACTATCTTTTGACAGGTACTATACAAATAAAATGATCATGATTATTATTATTATAGAATTGAATAAAAAACAACAACACTGTGAAAATACAGCCTCGCCAAAACACGAGCACGGCTTGGCTCGGTCTTGTTTTAATATATTGCTTGTGTGAATGAATGAGACAACTCACTAACCATTAAAAAATCCATTTGCGGTGGAATAAATTACTTTAAAAAGATCTTGTCTGTAATGTTTCATCATTCTGTCAATCATGACTGCTGTTATCCATCAAAAAAAAGGTGCACTTATGTTTTGTACATTAGTGCACCTACAAAATATGTCAGTTTTTAGACGGCGGCAGCCTCATCTGGGACCAAATCAATTTGTCAGCGGGCCTTGAAAGGATGAAAGAGACTCCTTTCTGAATCGGAGTGTGGACTGGAGCCTAATTGTGGGGCTTTTTCTTGGGGAACGACCGAGGCCAAGAGAGATACAACAGCTAACAGCAAAAGCCCATGAGTTGTTGTTTTTCTTCCCCCATCTCTGCAGCACTTCAGCCTAGACTGAATCAGGATGGTGTGACAGTTGGATCCCTCACATCCCCCAAGGCTTTTTTTTTTTTACAGAGCCGGAGAAAACAAAATAACCGAAAAAAGAAAATAGAGAGGATGAACTCAAGTAATGTTCCCTTTGGAGATATCCCGGAGTATACACAAAGAGGAAGTACTTTTTCCACCACAGGGATGTCCTCCCTAAAAAAGCAGACCTTGCCACGATACATTTCTGTCCAAAATCCCTTGATGCGGAAAAAGCTTTCACGGTATCAAAGAAGACAAACGCAGGTTGTTGTTTGTTTTTTTTTGGTTTGTCATTAGCGTCGTTCGGAGGGATGAAAGGTAGGAAAGGTCTCCCCCGGTAACCGCCGACGTAAAACCCTGTTGTTATTGATGTTGTTGCTCAGAAGTGGAGAAGCGATTAGCAATTTGCTGTTGATGTTGCGACTCTGATTTACATGAAAACTGGCTTTCAAGTCCCCCCCACCACCTCCATCACCCCCATCACTACAATCAACCCCATCACCCCCACCACCCCCATCACCTCCATCACTACCATCACTACAATCAACCTCATCACCACCATCACTACCATCACTACCAAACCATCACTACCATCACCATCCATCACTACCATCACCCCCACCACCCCCATCACCTCCATCACTACCATCACTACAATCAACCTCATCACTACCATCACTACCATCACTACCAAACCATCACTAACATCACCATCCATCACTACCATCACCACCATCTCTACCATCACTACCATCACCTCCATCACCCCCATCACTACCATCAACCCCATCACTACCATCACCTCCATCACCCCCATCACTACCATCAACCCCATCACTACCATCTCTACCATCACCATCCATCACCTCCATCACTATCATCACTACCATCAACCCCATCACCACCATCACTACCATCAACCCCATCACCCCCATCACTACCATCAACCCCATCACCACCATCACTACCATCACTACCATCACCACCATCACTACCATCAACCCCATCACCACCATCACTACCATCACTACCATCACCCCCATCACTACCATCAACCCCATCACCACCATCACTACCATCACTACCATCACCACCATCACTACCATCAACCCCATCACCACCATCACTACCATCACCATCCATCACTACCATCACCACCATCACTACCATCAACCCCATCACCACCATCACTACCATCACTACCATCACCACCATCACTACCATCAACCCCATCACCACCATCACTACCATCACCACCATCTCTACCATCACTACCATCAACCCCATCACCACCATCACTACCATCACCATCCATCACTACCATCACCACCATCTCTACCATCACTACCATCAACCCCATCACCACCATCACTACCATCAACCCCATCACCCCCATCACTACCATCAACCCCATCACCACCATCACTACCATCACTACCATCACCACCATCACTACCATCAACCCCATCACCACCATCACTACCATCACCATCCATCACTACCATCACCACCATCACTACCATCAACCCCATCACCACCATCACTACCATCACCACCATCTCTACCATCACTACCATCAACCCCATCACCACCATCACTACCATCACCACCATCTCTACCATCACTACCATCACCACCACCATCACCCCCACCATCACCACCATCAAATGGTGCTTGAGATGGAGAGTGACGGCTGCTCAGATCAAGATGCTCCCATAGTGTGGTGAAGACTGACAGTTACCACGACAACCTGTGGATGGAAGCCACTTGACTCGACAAAGCTGCTTGTGACTTGTTTTTTCCTGCTTTCTGGATGGCATAATGAATTTTCATTTCCCCCTGCTGGAGAGGATGAATCTGTGTTCGGCCCGTGATGAGCTGCAGAACACATCATTATCTCCTTCATTGTTTCCCTTCATTTTATTACAGGCGGTGAGGTAAATGACTCCCTTTAGCAAAAGGGCAGACTCCCGCCTGCAAAATAGCAAATAATTAATGTCAGGCTTTTTTTTCCTTTTTTAGTGTGTGTGTGGGAGGGGGAGCAGATGGAGGCGTGCTTTTTTTCTTCTTTAATCATAAATACATGTAAAGCAAAGACAACTGGAAGAATAGTATCAGAGATACAATGTGGTGTTTTTTCGTCATACTTGTTAATGGCTTTTTTTCTCTTCTTTTTTTTCAGGGCAGATAATTGTTATGACTGTGCTGCTGCCTGCTGAGACGCCCTGCTTCCTGCTTTCATGACTGAACCTGTGTGGCTTATTAAATGTCATTTTGGGGGTATTTAGGTGAGGTTTTTTTAATTGAAAATAATGCTTGAACAATTATGACGTAATTTATTATGATTTGAAATATAATTTTACATAAGAACATTTATTAATTGTTGTTTTAACAACCCAAATGATATTTCTCCCTCACAATCAGGATTACAGGGTCAGAGGATTTATCCATCACATGATCAAACAATGGGACTTTAAAATACCTTTATTTATACATCATTTTTATCGGTCAAAATCCTGACCAAAACATTCAGAGTTGCACGTTTATGTAAGGTTATAAACCCTGATGCACCGTCTAAACGACATAAAGTATGTAGAAGTTATCTGCCTCGCAGCCAGCGGCAACAATGAATGATTCAGGATTACAGATTTAGAGGATTTATCGGTCACATGATCAAAGGATGTGTGTGTGCGGTGAAATGAAAGGGAATGTGGCATTAAGTAATAAGGCCTGTGTGCAATAATAAAAATAACAATTAGATAAATAAATGATAAAACATATGGAATATAAATATTTGTCCTACCTGTGTATTTTTCCTTAATATTATATGTATAATGTAATTTCTTAATTCACATGTATGTGTGACATACCAGGTGTCTTGTGTGACATATACGTGACTATGGCATGACCAGAGATATATAAAGATGGTGTTTCTGTTGACATAACTACATCTGAAGAAGAGCAGCTCGAAAAATCACTTATAGATTTTCTAATAAATTCCACTTGAAGCAGCTGCAGTGTGCTGACCTGTATTTATATGTATATAGGTGAGCTGTGCAATTTCCTCTGGATAATATGGCAAAAGCATATAGTTGCACAATAACAATGTTGCACTATAATATAATATAATGATATTACACAGCTCCACAATGATGCTTAAGTACTTTTGTTGAAAAATACTCCTAAATAGTTAAAAACATTTGAATATATACCAGTATTTTTTACATCACAGTACAAATACACTGTGAATAGAACCTTCCTGTTCAAATTCTACTGGAAGCAAAATAAAATCAGATAGTTTTGTGGTGTTAACATGTTTTTCTTCATTTTAGGATGAAGGTTGTGAATCCTAACAGTCAGAAAACGTTTCTTGCTCTTCCTGATGACAAACATGTGACCTGCAGGAATACTGATAGAAGAGCGCCACCATGTGACAGAAGAAGGGAACATGAAACTGACAACACAACCGGAGGCTCTTCACTCCACTTTTAATACGTGGGATTATATAATTATACAATTATAAGATGCAACAGAGTAGAAATGCAGAAATAAAGCATATTTATGTTGATGTTTTTATACCAAACAACATAATATCAGAATTAGAATCAGAATTCCTTTATTGTCCCTCAACGGGGAAATTTGTTTGCCACAGCAGCCAAAGGACAGTATGTTACAAAGAACACAATAGTAATAATAACAATAGCAAAAATTAACAATATAAATTATAAAAAATAAAAAAAATAGAATAGAAATAGAGTAGACTTGTTATATACATATAAACATGATATTGGTCAAAAAATTACCAGCAGTGAATTTTGTTTTTATTTACAATTTAATATATCATGGGATATAATACTTTTTACCATATAAGATACAATTTCTTTCCACTTCCCCACTTTAGTTTGACGTACTACTTTCACCTTTGTATTTTTAACACGTTTTTTATATGAAGAAAACAGCATTTGTTTTCCTCGTGAGAACCTGATGTCAACAGCAGGGGGCAGCAGATGATAAAAATGACAACAGCGTAGTTCATCCTCACGGCCACTAGATGGAGACTTTGGCACGTGAGATGTCAAATCAGTTGATGGCTCTGAATCAGTGAAAATGTTTCTGTGTTGGATGAAATAGGTCAATTTTAATGTCACGTGATTAATACGTGCTGCAGCAAACAAGGTGGCTTATCTTAATAAATGGAAAACATTCTCAAAGAAGACGGTTGCTACTGATCGTTGGGTCTGTAAATGTAAAAAAGGCGTGTGGTGTTGTTCTCATGTGGATTCTGTCACTGTACGATATGAAACATCAGCACACTGAAGGTTCAAGTGACATAATCCTTAATTTCTACGTTTGCATTCATTTAGAAGTTGCTTTATTGTTTTGTAGTCGTCAGTTCAACCTAACTCTCCGAATGGAAGCCATCGTCTCTCTCAGCCAAACTGTTGGAACTGATTCACCTTCCTTCGTTACCATGAACCAGTGTTGTTTATTACACACACACACACACACACACACACACACACACACACAAACACACACACACACACACACACCTGCTGCCCGAAATACTCACTAGAGCGCCAAATGTGGATTAATCCGCCGCTTAAAATAGTTCCCAACAAATGCTTCATTTCCTCCTTTTAGAGTAGCGTTTGCAAAACTACAGGAATCACTGAGGCTTTAAAACATTAAACTGTATAAATTATTTATTCAAGTTAGACGTCAGACAGAGTTAAAACACACTGAGGGATAAATGAACACATCAATGACTTTTGGTGCCTGCATGTGGACAACAAACCACTCGTTAATCCCCCTTCCTGCAACTCGAATCAACTCGTTTGTGCAGCGAGCGCGAAATAACAAGACATATTACACTTTTCGTGAACAAGGAGACCTTCAGGAGTCATCATAGACATGATTCATGATGAGTTCATGTGTCTTTTATACATTAAAGTGGTGAAAGAGAAGAGAAGCCTGCAGCTTTAGCATCAGAGCCAGAAGGACTTTATTATGCTAACACACACACACACAGTCAAACTGATTAAAGTTAAAGTTTTTAATACACACAATAAGAAAGCAAAATGTGTTTTTTTGTGGACCTGTGCTGTTATTTTTATTTAATCTAGACGACTTGTATGTTCCCGCCTTTATGCCCCCCCCTCCTCTAATCTTGTTCTCCATCGGCCCCTGTGCATAATGAAAAGAGGCTTATCGGGACGCTGGCCTCGGGGTGACGTCGACTTTCTCCATTTCCCCCGACGAGAATAAGGTGAACGCCACTCAGGCCGACGCCAACGACCCAAAGGTGCCGTCGCCGGCTGGAATGGGAACAATAACTGAGAGAATAAAAAAAATGAAGAGTTCAATTGGGAAGCGATTAAAAATGAATAGGAGCTTTGACTAGATAAGACACATACCATTTCCTCATCTATTTAACATTCATTGAATTGAATAATCCGGTCTTATTATCGTAAATAGTCTGCATATTTACCCTGAATATGCTAATTTATGTTTGCTGCAAGCCCTCTGCGACTTAATAATTTTTCCATCAATATATGCATATCTCTGGCTTTCACCTATAGCTATTTCTAAAGAGGAGTGGAGAGAGAGAGGGCGAGGGAGCTAGAGAGAGATCAACACAGTTCTACAGCGCTCATTGTTTCTGTAACTTTTCCATCCATTTTTTTTTTCTTTGCTCTTTGCCCAAGGCCAGCCGAGTTACATTTCAATCAAAAGAGTCATTGTAAAGTCATTATCCCAAACTAGGCTCCCATAATTGGCTGTCATTTTGCATAGTGGTGGCACTCTGGCTTTAGGGCAAATGACTGTGTGTCTTATCTTTCACTTTTAAGGAAAAATAATGGACAATTTATCATTAATCTTCTCGGGGAAATAATAACAAGTTAAATGTCATTCCCTGTGTCGCGCATTACAAAAAAAAGAAAAAAAGAAATAGTGTTGCTCAGGGCCTGATCACTGTCTGACCTATCCTCTTCACTGTGAAGGTAGCGGAGACTCTGAACACGGCAGGAAACGTTCAATCCTCCGCAACACGTAAATATACACGTAATGTAGGAACGTGTGTTTTTATTATCCTGCGGCTCTTCAAGGTCGTCTTTGAATTTCCGTCATGTGATATCATTCAAAGCTACATAACTAGCTTCGGCCCTGTGTATTATTTCGTACCGGGATGTATCGTAATGCTAACAAAGGGTCTCGCTCGTCCTTTCTAAGATAACGTTACATTTGTGAACGTAGCTACGTTAGCTAACTAGCTAGTCCGCTGACGCTGTATCTGCAACTCGCAAAAATTATCTCATATTTTTATATTCATGACAATAATATTCCAGTCTTTCGGCCGACTCTTCTACACATTTCACATTTCCCCCCCAAATGGGGAATGCGTGACATTTAAACTTAGGATGGCTAGCAACCTTTAGCGTTTTCACTTTAGCCAAAGTTAGCCAGTGATTGCTCTGTTGAGACGTCAAAAAAAACATTGTGAATGTGTAAAAGAGACAGGAAGCTGCATGTTGGTGAGTGAAAGCAAACGTTACACTTTATTAGCGCGATTGTTGTCGTGGCGTAGGTACATGCTAGCCGCTAATATAGACTATATAGATAACTAGCATGCGCATGACTCACTGAGGCAAACTGATATATATAGATATGATATATATATATATATTTATCAATATGATTCAGTTAAAACGATCTGTAACAAGCAAGTTGTCTTTTATACATCAACAAACAAAAGAAAACAACAGCTTTGAGCTAAACGCCATATTCACCATCTTAGCTTAGCGTGTTAGCATGCTAACATTTACACTAAACACATTAGTCATTAGTTCAACAAGTATCTGTTCAAATGCCAAGTTACATTTTGACTTCATGGTGACGCTAGAGGGAAAACTCAGGGGATCATCCTCTGGGGAACATGACCGTTTGTGGAAAATGTCCTTGACAACAGTATGAAACAGTAAAAGTACCAGAGATTGAATGAATCCAAGTACTACTACTCAAGTACTGTACTTATTTACTTCTACTACACCTTCACAGGGAAATATTGTACTTTTTTTTATTCCACTACATTTATTTGACAAAACAGAGTTATATTATGATGTATTATTATTATTATTATTCTATGCTTATATGATATTATAGAGTACTAATCTACCCAGAAATATCCAAAGAACTACATTGAAATACTCTTACATGCACTTCTTAGTGATATAATAATAATAATAATAATAATAATAATAATAATAATAATAATAATAATAATAATATAAGGTATAATGTATAACACTGCATAATGAGTAATTTTGATACTTTAAGTTCATTTTGCAGATTATACTTCTGTTCTTTCAGGCCTTTTATGGAGTATTGGAGTAGTTTTTAGACCATGAATTGACTGCAGCAGTCGTAGAGACAGTTTTTCAGCTGGACTTTGTTCTTCTGACAGAAGCGGAGGGCCCGTGTGGTCGACCCCGTCCGATCTGAGGGGCCTCATCAGTAAACAATATGAGATAAATGGCGGAATGAAAAGGTTGACATGAGCAGAGGACGACACTCATTCCCATTCGTTTATCGGATTAGCTGCTGCGAGGGGGGGGGAATAACTCGCTTGGCATTCAAAGGCAACTGTGGCCCAAAGAGAGGCCTGTTTGAACAGGGATCAATTATCAATCAGTCTATATAGGCGAGGAGGAGGAGGAGGAGGGGAGATCACCCAAGAGTCGTGTTGACAAATAACCAGGAGATCCTGTCAATGAATGCAAACGGACAAACGCCTTTGGCTTTGACACTGGCCACTGCTGAAAACATTCAGATCAGAGTGCATCTCGTCAGGAGATTAGCGCTGTTTACGTCTGCTCAATCATTTCTGTCGGCTGCATTAAGCTCCTCACTGACTCCTGCACGGCCAATTATGTCCTTGTAATCTTACAGGTTACTTTCACTTTGTCAACAAATATAAAAAATATATATATATTTCCACGCAGCGCCACGTTGTACATTTTTGTAATAATGTCATGATTGCAGAAGGAAAACAATCTCACGGGGAAAAACGTGTGTTAATTTTTGAGAAAATGTGTTTCTTGAACGTGACACACAGGAAAATGAACACATAATGAGATGGAGAGCTGCAGCTTTACAAAGACAATGAACGCACACTGTGGGGCAGGAATTATAAATCACCTGAGTCAATTAAAAACAATCAGATAATAAAACAAGCATTTAATGATGGAGTAAACTACGGAAGGTTTGAGCTGCTGTAATTAATCTGAAACTGGTGGAAAAAACAAATAATTAGCCTTAAATGAGTAAACATAAGCAGGTAGACAGATATTAGTTATTTACCTGTGAAGGGGGAAATAATATCTTAAAAAATAAAGGTTTATGATCGATCAAAAACGTCAAAATGTGGGTTAATCTGTTAATATTGTTTTTATTTTACCAATCCAACTAACCGTGATATAAAATAATATATTCCCTTTTTCCCTCAAGTTTCCCAGCAAAACATATACACAGGTTTTATATTTTACATGGATAGAACAAGCTTTGTTGATATATATACATACAATAATAATCAAGCGGTTGTAAGTGTATTCTTGATGCTTGTTTTGTGTGAATAAAGTCCGACAGATGAGGATTAATTTGACCAAATGCTGCTGTTTGCTGATGCTAATGTTTCAAATGAACTTCTCCGCTGCTATTCTATAAAAAAAGAGCGAGATCATAATAATCTCACAATGGATGTGGAGGGGAGGGGCTGGAGGTGAATGGCAGCGGCCAGTGTGTCTGTTTGGAGGGCAGGTTGAAGGTCACGGAAGGCCTCGGAGAGCAAATAGTCCCTCGTAATCCCGACCTTCCCCTCTTCTCCTGCAGCCAGGAGTTGACCGTGACGCTTAAGAACCGCAGAGACTCCTCCGGCACGTCTCACCGCCCCCTCAAAGTCGAGGAGACGGAGACAGACGGGACAGAGACAGACGGGACCAGAGACAGACGGGAAAGAGACAGACGGGACAGAGACAGATGAGAAAGATGAGAAAGAGACAGACAGGACAGAGACAGACAGGACGGAGACAGACGGGATGACAGACGGGCGTCTCGTTGCAAAAAGAAGTCTGGTTGTATAGAAGTCTATGAGAAAATGGTCCTACTTCTCTCTGCTGGCCACCAGGGGGCGACTCCTCTCTGGTTGTATAGAAGTCTATGAGAAAATGGTCCTACTTCTCTCTGCTGGCCACCAGGGGGCGACTCCTCTCTGGTTGTATAGAAGTCTATGAGAAAATGGTCCTACTTCTCTCTGCTGGCCACCGGGGGGCGACTCCTCTCTGGTTGTATAGAAGTCTATGAGAAAATGGTCCTACTTCTCTCTGCTGGCCACCAGGGGGCGACTCCTCTCTGGTTGTATAGAAGTCTATGAGAAAATGGTCCTACTTCTCTCTGCTGGCCACCGGGGGGCGACTCCTCTCTGGTTGTATAGAAGTCTATGAGAAAATGGTCCTACTTCTCTCTGCTGGCCACCAGGGGGCGACTCCTCTCTGGTTGTATAGAAGTCTATGAGAAAATGGTCTTGATGTATTATCTCAGTAAACATTGTAAACATGAGTTTATGGTCTCAATCTCTAGTTTCAAGTCTTCTTCAATCCAGCATGATGTTCATTTAGTACATTATGGTCCATTTAGAGTCCACCAGACCAGAAAGCAGGGGATGCTTTAGGGGGCGGGGCTTACCTGCTGATTGACAGGTCTCTACCACGCTACCAATGCTAGTTAGCTACTAAGATGAGTTTTGCTGCATTTTGCTGTAAAGTGAATTATAAAGCTAACTTTGTAAGCAGCTTTACACCAGAATCCACATGGATCCAGATCCAGTACGGGTGCCGCTCTTCACTTCCGTTCACTGGTTGCAAAAAGTCCAAGATGGCGACGGCCAAAATGCTGAACTCGAGGCTTCAAAACCGTAGTCCCCAAACCGACGTCACCATGACTACGTCCACTTCTTATACACTGTCTTTGAGTCGTCCACCACTTAGATCACTGCATGTCAATGTAGATTTTAACATGTGGACCAGATGAGCCGGGGATCAAAACGACCCTCTCTACCTCCGAGCCACAGCAACAAGACTTTAATGCAGGTTTCTGGCTTCTATCGACTTTCATTCATCATAAGAGGGACGTTCACATGAAAGATATCAGATTGGTTTCTCAAATGTTAGTTCTTCTTCCCTGCATGTGAAGCATCTCCTTCTGCAGACACTCCCACTCCCATCAGTCCTGAGGAGGGTCACTCTGCTCCTCTGACCCCCCCATGTGACCCGCGGGGGGTCAACGAGAGCGGCTTTACAAATCCTGACTTTATAAAAACAACTGGGAGAAGGTCCTTGTGGGAATTAACCTACCGGGGCGAACCACAAACAGTAAATTACAGGGGGCTTACATGATTCCTGCGTTCCCCCGGGGACATGAAACGGTCTGATGGGGGGGGGGGGGGGGGGCTCCACTTTAGATCTGCCTGTCTCTTTTGTTCCACTGTATTAGTTCGATCTCACACACTCTTTCTCTTCATTCAGCTGCTCTCCTTCTGACCACGGGCTGCACCCGAGAGAATAGAGTCTTTGGTTTGTTGCTGATGTGGCAAAAAACCCAACAACATAGACTTTAAGAGGCAGAATAGCTGCAGATTCTTAAGTGTATGTTGCTTAAATAACCTCTGCTGCATTAATATGCAAGCATTTGTTAAGTTCTGGGTGATTTTGCTTGTAACCGCATTAAATTCTGGTCCATTGGAGCTGGCATTTCCTCTAAAACGGGTTTTCTCATCAAAGCTGGTGCAAATAGAGTGAGTCTAGAAACCCCATATGTTGCTGAACTTTTACCTTTCTCAATACAAACTCTTATATTTTCCATTTATCAAGAAAAGAACAAAAGAATGGCCCTGAAATTGCACAAATTATTATTTTTATGGGGTTTTTTTTGGGCATGAAATCTAGCAACATGGTGTTTTATATCCATTTAGGCAGTTTTTTTAATATTCGTGTACATGTTTTGGGGATTTCTCGTTGCATCTGTGCGTGTTTGTGTCCCATTATGGTTTATATAAGATCACAAGCATTTTTTTAGTTTCTCCACAATGTTTTTTTTTTTGCATGAAATGGTCAACTCAACACATTTCCCTTCCTGTACATACAATTGTTATAATAACGCACAAACTAGCACTAAATGTCAGAGATACAGGCCGACGTCAGAGGTCTGTATCGGGTCTGTAACGGCTGCTCCGTCTGTGGGTTTCTTCCTCCCTCTTCATTGGGAGGAGCCCCGCTGGGAGCAGATTAGCCTCTTCATGGGGGATGTGACGCCCAGAGAGGAAGTATCAGAGGAGGACAAACACAAGGACAAATGATCCGGGGCCGTCACTTAATATTCACCACAGACGAGCAGACAGCAGGAGAGGGCTTCCTCTGAGCTCGGCGCTGACATTTCCATTTCTTCTCCTCCCTTTTGTTTTCCCACATTTTGATCTCTATTAGCTGTGACTGTTCAAGTGACGGCGAAGGAGGAGAATACATGGTTGTATTTATGATTTATCAGTTTTCTTTTCTTTTCTTTTTTTTGGACATTGAGGTTTAATAGAATTTTAAAGAAGGCATTTATATCATTTTTTTCTTTAACAGAAAATCTGATCAGAAACAGGTTTATTGTCACAACAAGATAAAAGAAGGAAAAAAACAAGAAACATTGGCATAAAAAGTCAAATATATGTTTCAAAATAAAAAATGTGCTGTGTTTCTGCAATAATAATTAAATTAAATAAATTAAAAAGTATATACAGAAGTGAGAGTCCCCAAAAAGATCAAAAGAAAAAAAACATTTTACATCTAAACAGGATTTTATATGTCATGGATGTTATCTGTTCTGTCACATTTACCTAATCTGTCACATCTGGAGTTCTAATTATTTTCCAAATCCATCAAAAAATGTGTCTGGAGGCTGAAATCACACCAACACTAATAAGAGAAAATGCACATTTTAATATGAACCGTTAAACCAAGAGTCAACGGGAGGAACTGAAGCTAAACATCCACAACTTTGACCCAGAATGGTGAAAATATATTCCACATACAGCAGGAGAAAGTTCACACTTACACTTCCAGAACATATATATGTTATATTTATATATCCTATAATATTTCCAATTGGAAATGTGGAATTATTTATTTATTTTCGATTTTTCAAGAGAAATAAAACGTGGAACAAAATAAGCGACCTTATGTCACATTTATAAAATATTTTTAAGAATTATTCTATTTTTTTTAATTTCCTTGATTTAATACAAATGGCATTTTGAAAGGTGAAAATGAAGATATCTGTCATCAGGAGCCTGTTTTTTTTTCAGCAGAGATGGATTCCATGACCGACAGATGGCGTCAAATACAAACGTATTTCGATGAACTCCACATTCTATGAGATATCATCACTACAGATCCTGATCTGAGCTGATACTCAGTAATAATTAGTGGTGACGTCACTAAATACATTTACTCAAAAACGACTTTTCAGGTAGTTTAATGCGCCCTTTACTTTATATTCTACTACGTCTCAAAGGCACATTATTATACTTTTTACTCCACTGCTACAAATGATCATGCGTAAGAAATATGAAATACCAACTAATACGTCATCATTATTATTATTATTATTATAGATTACGTTGCCCAGGAGTATATAAAGGATTACAGAGTAGGAATATTAATATTTTTTTAAATATTTTTTGTTATAATCCACGCGTATGAATATTGAGCCCACCTCCTTGCTGGGTGACTGACAGCTGCCGGGGTCAGTCCGCGGCTCTTTCCCACATCGGCCCTCAGCCGCAGTTTAGCGGATAATTAAAATATAAATCGGACAAAGAGCACTAAGTCGCCGGTTAAGCGTCACAAAGGGAGACCCGCATCCCCCAGAGCCGGTAAACCAACACCCAACACCTCCGCGCCGCTCCGCGCTGCCAGCTGTTCGCTGCAAGTTGTTGCCGGAGCGTCGCCGCGCCGCGCAAACCCGCGGGAGAGACGATGCGTTCAAGGGCCGTCGGAAATACGACAATCCTGATGTTTACTGCTCATTTAACAGAATCCAAATTGCAATTCACAATATTATTGATATGATCAATCAACATACACTTAAAATAGCACTAAAACCACTGGATATTGTGTTAAAAAACGAATAGTTTACTTGAATCACATGACCTCCCTCCATAAATAGCCTACGGGATAAATTCATTTAAAAAATATAATTTTATATACTGTATTTCTATAAAGCAGCTCTATTTTCACTTATTCACCATGATAGCAAGCTAGACAGCTTTTTCACGTAACTTGTGACGATATTTACGATTTTCCCGATAATAAAAGTTCACCAGATTGATGATTGTGAGTGTTTTTTTTCCGTGAGATAAAATCGATAAATAGTCATTATGAGAAAACAACAATGACATCTTTGGACAAATTAACCGCTGTGCATGATGGGATTTCTTGTTTCTGATCATTTAATTGTTATAAATCAAATGTGCAGGATGAGATATGATTAAGCCAGAGGAACTACAGATAAATAGAGAAAAGTAAAAGATAATATTGTCAAGGAACATTTTGCCGGCGTCTTAAATATGATTTTTTTATGAAATACTGGCAGCTTACTAACGTGATGCAGTGTCTTGTCTTGTTGATGTCACAAACCACTTAGGTTTTAAAGGTGAATATTAATGTAATATAATGATATTTGGAAAATAAATTCGTAATAATTTGCGTGTCCAACCTCATCTTGGGAGTTGCAGCTTTTAAGATTGACCGAGTGCACCTGAATGCAGCATATGCATGGCAGGCTGGGGGGGGGGGGCTATAAGCTACAAGGCTTTTGGCACTGACTTAATCTCCTGTGCTGTTTAGAAAGGATAACAGCGTTGACAGAGAGCTGATATGAGAGTCACAGATCTGTTCACCAATTTAAATAAACTCCAACGACATCACTCAATAACAGTTGTCACATGTCTCTATGTTTTCCTGCTGCTGTTAAGATGAACATGCATTATTATTATGATCAGTAAATCAGTTTTCTTATCAGATCGGTCAGCTGCTTACAATTAGCTACCTTTATTTTGACAGCTAAAATCACTTCCTGTTAGAGGACGTTCAGGTGTTTGAGTTGTTGAAGAGATCTGACTCTCATTATATGGTAACTTAATGTACAAATACATATATCTGTGTGTAGAAGACAAAATGCATGAATAAATCTTCTTAATTTGACATATTTCACTCCGTGAGCAAAGGTCACAGAGGTCACATGAAGTAGAAATGACTGAGTGGAGCTTTTTTGGAGGAGTTTGGTTCATTCTCTCAGTCTGGATCCACTAAGAATCTCATTAAGGTCCTGCAGATACCTGATCTCCACCAGCCAGTCTAAATATTTGGATTCACATAAAGCCCAGTAACACCAGTATCACCAGGGACAGCTGCTGTGGTGCGACATGATCACACTGACGCTTGTTTCTGCTGGTTTCACTGCAGGACGGCTGAGTTAGACCACATCAGGTCTCGCTGCCGTCCCTAATAAACTGGTGTGCATGTCGATGTACACACTTATTGGTTTGATTGGTAAATATTTAGCATTTACAAGCTGCATATAAACATTTATTTTCAACTATTTTAACTGGAAAGACATATTTTTAGATATTTCTGCTGTTTGTTTTGAGTCTTTTTCTACCTTTTTGAGTTTAAATGGTGCGAGTTGTTTCAGCTAACTTGGGTTGGATGGCTGAACAATGTTTATCCGTATTGTTTCTGTTCAATAACAACAACCAGATGAATAAATTAGAGGAATTGATGATGAGACTCTAAAAGACCTTTTAGGAACTTTTATTTAGATCTCAAAACCAGTATTTGATGTTATGTTTTGCTTCGTTTTAAGTATTTTATCTGTGTTTTCTTTACTTTGTGTACTTTATTTCTTGTTTTAGATGTTACTTTATGTTTCCGTGAGACAAAAGGCCATTGATAACACATTTCATCTATGAATCAGCAACAATATACTTACTGGTTCCTTTTAGCAATATGATGTTAACAATGATATCCTGCAGGAATTATGATGTTGCGTGTTTTGCAGAAATCAGCAGAGATTCAACAAAAGAGACTAATAGAATTGACAAACATAAATACTATTGATTCTGTTCTATAATAATCAATCAATTGTTTCATGAGCATCAGTGATCAGAATGCAAGAAGACAAACATGTCTGCTGAGTTTGAACACACATCTGTTGACGTGAGCGGCGTTTACTGGCAGCCACAGCTGTGAGCGTCGGTGTCACGTAGTGCACGAGGACGGGAGCGTTTCATTACGTTCATCAGGAGGGGGGGGGGGGGGGGGGGGGGGGGGGGAGGAGGGGGGAGAAAGTGAGCCCTGATTAGGTTTCTAATTACCCAGTTTAAACTGTAAGTAGGCCCATTTGCACGCCCGGTGCTTGAACTGGATCCATCTCAGGTCCTCGTCTATCTGTTTCTCTTGGCTCCACAGAACCAGTGTGTGTGTGTGTGTGTGTGTGTGTGTGTGTGTGTGTGTGTGTGTGTGTGTGTGTGTGTGTGTGGCAGCTGCAGCCTCTTATTGTCTACCCGAGATTGTGTGTGTGTGTGTATATCAACTTTGCATGTGGATTATCCCTGGTTGTGTAACAGCTGTTCCGATATGAATCTGCGGCCTGATGAGGGGATGATTGGCGGCTCGGCTCCCAGAATAGACGAGGAATCTGTGTTTGATGGTGAGGCCCCCCCGGAGCCTCGACGCGAGGGCTTTCCACAGGAATCTCTCTGTCCTCTCCGTGATTGGCAGGGATAACATCTTAAATAGACAGATTAGTTTGAGAAACATTGCAGCCCCCTCGTTTAGAGCCTGTTAGATGCCTGTATGGCTCTCAAATGGTTGGTCTCTCGTGCGATTAGGACCTTGGGGGGCGTTCGGCGGCATTAAAAACCTCCTGCTGGTCTCTGGTGTGTTTGGTACTTTATCACAGAGAAAGGTACGACCTCTTCATAAGGTCTGATCAGTGTCTCTCTGATGCATTTTAAGGACTTCTTATATGAAGTTATAACTGAGGCTGGAAGTTCATTCTTGACCTTTTTGAAACAGTATTTTATCGACAACATTATCTGATTTCTGGATAAATAAATGAATAAAATGACAATATATTGCTTTTACGGTGGCCCCCGAGGGTCAAAACACAACAACATTTCACAAACGGCCGACATTTCATTGTGCAGTACGAATGAATAAGAATTATCGTTAAGGTGCAAATCCAAAATGTACAAAGTTTAATGGTAAGGATCATAGATATGTTCAACTTTGGATATTAAAAATATTTGCATATTTAAACATTTTTTTCGATGAGGGAGAATGAGTAGATGTAATTAAAAGTTTCTATTTTTTTTAAATGTGCTTATTTTTGTTAGTGGGAAAACTGAAACAAAGCATATTTCTGTATTAAATGCCTATTAATTAACTGGTGATTTGCAGCCCTGAAGAGAATAATATCCACATTGGTCAAACTTCTAGCTGTAGTTGCCTGTGATTCCCGACAGAGGGCGCTGTGTGCCTCAGCTATATGTCTGCAGCCCAAGTTCAACTGCAAACTAGGACAACAGCAGGGAAGAGTTAAACTTTCTCCTTGTTCATGCATGGATTCAGAAGATGTAATCCAGGTCACGTTGAGGTTATTTATGATTACAGTCAGTTTTAAAACACAACATTAAGATTGGTTTGCTGGTGTTTTTCTGGACACAACAACCCTATCTGGACTTCCACTGACCAGATTTTTGGCAAAACCACATCTTTCCACAGCCAAAACTTCATCTTGGCAACGCTTACAAATATTTCCAACTCACAGAAAATTCAATAAAAACTCAGGTTGGACTGTTTAGAGAGATTTCCCCTCCACAGTTTAGTGAAATCACAACCTTTGCTTTGACACCTGCCCCCCCTCCTCCCCCCCTGAAAACGAATTTACTCTCCAAGCTCATTACCGCCTCCGTGAAATTAACTTCCTGTGAAACAGCATGGGCAGATTGCTGCTATCTGAAATAACGTGACCACGGCACACAAATGAAATTTTGAGCGGGACGATATACCGGACACGTGGGACTCAGAACATCCGCGATACTACAATCATAGTCCTCTCTCATAAATAAAAACTCTTTGTGTGTATTTGGCAGTGTCTCTTGTTGGAGGTGGAATAAGCCAATGAGAGGAGAGGAAGGTGGAAAAAGAAATCAAGGAGGAGTTGCAGTCAGAAATACTTCAATAACAGCCCACATTTTCTACTAAACAACTCTTCAGATTTCATGGATGCAAAGATGCGTTAAGGGCCTCGCCACTTCAGAGAACGGTGTGTTTACACGGCCTTCACCTGAGTGGAAAATCTCAAGTGCTTCTGTCAAAATACCCTCAAAGGGAAAAAAGGAAATCCTCTTCCTGTCGGGACTCAAACGGGTCCATAAAGTCATATTTCATGTGTTGCTGAAGGAGGAAGATGTGTGTGACGTGACACATAAGTATGGGAGGTAACAAAGTACAAATACTTTGTCATCAATACTTTGACAACATAAACATGGGAGGTAACAAAGTACAAATACTTTGTCATCAATACTTTGACAACATAAACATGGGAGGTAACAAAGTACAAATACTTTGTCATCAATACTTTGACAACATAAACATGGGAGGTAACAAAGTACAAATACTTTGTTACTTTTTACATTTTAAAACAAATATCTGTACTTTCTACTCCTCACATTTCCAAATCAGGCTTTTTACTTCAGTTTAAATACATTTCATATTTCACTTTATACCTTTTACTTTGAGTACAGAACCTGAGTACCATTTGTCACTTTTACTTGAGTCAAAGACGTTGAATCAGTACTTCTACTTTTTGAACACAAGTATGTGTACTTCTACTTGAGTATATGTATGTGGTGTCTGTACCTACGGAGACTCTCTTGTTATTATTATTTTTCTGTGTTCGTGACTCTTCGGTACTGTGACCTCACAGGCATGATCACAGAGAGAGCAGGCAGGCCACAGCAGGATGAGGGGTGCCTCGGGATGCATTTCAGTCAAAATACGGCACCTTCCTGACCGATGTGTGCAGATATGTGTTTACTCGTGCTTCAGAAACCTAATGTTACGTACACAGTTATTTTTCTGGATCCACGATTTTGTTTGGTCCAGCTGCCCTTCCTCCCTCTTGCTCACTCGTTTGAAATCGGGCACCTTCCTGACAGATTTGAGAATGTGTTTATCAGAAACGTAATGTAATGATATGTATGGTTATTTTTCCTGATTCACGACTTTGTCCTCGTTAACGCACGTATTACACCACTAATAAATGTAGCGACTGGGGGTTAACGTATACTCTCACATCTGCTGTCGGATACAAACGCCATCAATGTGTGAAAATGGACCATTTAACCTAAAATGTATGACCCCATTAACTTGTTGGTCAATAAAACAGACTGGGATATGACGGTGCAGTGCTGGTCCACTCTCCTCAGGTCAGGCAGCAGCAAACGCTTCACTGCATGTATTGATTTTCCTCACATGTGATCTGAGCCCAGTTCAGCGCTGCATCGCCGGTAGCATTATTAACCGGCAGAGTCCTCCCATCAGTCAGTCTCAGGCAGACGTAACCTCAGACGACCCCTCGGCTTCGTTATACGAGGCCTCCATGTCAACTAAGACGGACTCGAGCGGGCGGGTCAACTGGGAACAAACGCTTCTTCACAAATGACAGCTGGAAAGAAGCAAACGGGGCAAAAAACCCCAACAAAAAACAGAATTTAAAGCTTTACAAAGCAGCCACAAGGACACTCAAATCCTATGTGATAATCTGCTGTCATGGAATTTGCCATCATCATCTAATCTAGAATCTGTTGTGTGAAAACCCTGACAGGATGTGCCATATATATACATATCTCAGATGTGGTTGAGTTAATGTCATGACCTTTGATGCTTTGGTTCGGAAATTCCTGTCTGCCGCACCGACAAAGAAAACGCTCATATTACTTCACCGAAACCCCCAAAAAGCACCGTTTAGATCATAATCATAACACATTCATATAAAACTCTATGAGAAGAGCTCAACTTTAACAGCAGCATGCTAACACGCTACGCTAACTTAGCACTAAGTTCAACTGAGGCTGACAACTTTTAAAAAATGTAAATGATGTGCACTGTAGCACAAAAAGTGCAAATCAATCCACAGAAAATGTATTGAAAAGCAGAAAAAAGTGAAATATGATTGGGTTTCAGCTTCTTGAAGGGGATAATCTGCTGTTTTCATTGTTTTAACATTATGGGAGAATGTATTTATGGGATTTGTACAAAACAAGACACTTGATATCCATCACCTGGGCAACTAATACAACTAATTTGCTTCGAGTTTCAATCAATAATGAAGATACTTTGACTTCCAGCCCTCCATCACATGTTATATAACATTTCCAGTGTTGGGTGATTTATTTAAGGCTGTGATTTGGACTCCAAGAGACCGATCCTGTAATTTAAAAAGAATGTTTTATTGTTTTGGTGTTGTTGCAGTGTGTAGCACGGAGGCCTTCATCAGGGTGGACGGTCCGTCCGTTACTACATTCTTGCAGAGGGTTTGGGTTTGAAACGTTACACCCCTGCATTCCTGCACGGGCCTCGGTTGTGTGTGTGTGTGCGTGTGTGTGTGTGTGGGTGCGCGTGCAGCTGAGTTGAACTTCCTCGTCCTGCAGAAGAAGAAGAAGCAGAAGAAGAAGACGGAGGCGTGACGTCGCTGCCCGCAGAGAGACAGGCCCGCACGGCAGCAGGAGAGAGAGAGAGAGAGGCTGGCCCACACGGACACACACACGCCGTGTTGCGGGGACGCTACGCTGCCGTTGCCGCAGAGCAGACTCGCTGCGAGACAGGCAACCGACAACTGGGCAACTTTGCAGAGAGACGACAGACGGCCATAATGCGGCACCGCCCGGCGCCGAGCCCGGAGCAGATGTGACTGTGTGTGTGTGTGTGTGTGTGTGTGTGTGTGTGTGTGTGTGCACCGCCCAGAGCAGAGGAGGAAGCGGCGGACACCACCACCACCTCCTCCTCCACCCCTCCCTCCCCCCGCGGTTTGCCTCGCCTCGTCGCGGTTGCGCGCGGCGGCGGGTCCCGGTCGCAGGTTTCCTGGAGGACATGTCCTCGCTAACCGTGGAGGAGGACCAGAAATGGTTACCGACGCACGTCCAGGTGACGGTGCTGCGCGGCCGGGGCTTGCGGGGCAAGGGCAAGCACGGCACCAGCGACGTGTACACCATCATCCAGCTGGGCAAGGAGAAGTACTCGACGTGCGTGGCGGAGAAGACCACGGAGCCGGAGTGGAGGGAGGAGTGCTCCTTCGAGCTGCAGCCCGGCGTGCTGGAGGGCGGCGGCGGCGGCGGCGGGCGGAGCTCCGGCTGTCCGGCCGGCAGCAACGAGCTGGTCCTCATCGTGATGCACCGCGCACTCATCGGGCTGGACGTGTTCCTCGGACAGGCGGTGGTCCAGCTGGACAAGGTCTTCCATGAGACCAGATGCGTGAGGAACGAGTAAGTTCTGCTGTCCTAATTGCATGTCATACTTAGTGTGTGTGTGCATGTCTGTGTTTCCCCACGGTCATTGAACTCATCGGGGTGTTCCTGCTTTTGCACATTTATTTCTGTTGCCTCTCAGATATAAACACAGCTGTCAGTGTGTGTTTGTGTGTGTGTTTGTGTGTGTGTGTTGCTGCATCAGGGCCCTGCAGACACACCCTCCCTCCCCCCCTCCCCACCAGACACCAAACTAACCCAGTGACCACTATACAAACCAGACCCCCCCCCCCCCCCCCCCTTCTAGAAACCTCACTTTCACTTCCTCCACTGTGTCCACATTTGGTGTTTCTGTTTCTTATAAATGTTGATTCAAAATAGTCCAGGCACGATTTAGAGCAGGTTGGGTTGGGTGGAGGGGGGGGGGGGATTAATGCCTGTCCCAATTCCAGGGATTATCTAACAGATTCATGATCCAAGAGCTCCGAGGTATTTTTAGAATAACATGTTGTTTTACAAGAAACCCCCCCTCCCCAACCACCGGAGCACAGGATGGTGCAAAGTTTGATGTTGCATACTTTAAAATCTTAAAGGAAGTTTCCACCCTTGGATAACTCTTTCAAACGTCATGTAGTGGGATTTCCAACACTCTGCATAATCCATAATACCTGTTGCATCTTCAGACGTAGGCGTGATGTTGTTGGCATAACAACGAGTCTGCCGTCGGTGGAGAAACTAGACTTTCTGCTTCTTCCAGTGATGGATTTTACCCTGTATTTTAAATCAAATAAAACATTTCCTGCCTTTCATGTGACGCCACTTTGTTGGTGTTCTCCCAGACAGAGAGATATTACTTTTATTTGTACTTTGTAGAACTTGAAAAGGACAGCTGATTTTTTTTTTGTAGCAATCAAAAGTAGGCGTATTTGTGCGGGTGCCAGAGAATGGGACGTCCAGTGAATCAGAATTGGCGAACTGAAACGGTCCCTCTTTAGTTTCTGTGCCCTTCATGGCAGTTTGACAGAAATGTCGACCGACTGTGCTTTTTCCCCTCAGACAGACCTTTTGAATATGAGCCGATGGGAGAACCGGCCTCCTCCTTCTGTTGGAGCTCTGCTCGCCTGAAGGTTAGAGTCGGCCTGCGATGTTGACGTGTCAGCAGTTTGGCGTCTTGGTACATTTCAGTGTCTCCGTGTGGTATTCGATGAATCTGGGCTCGGTCACTAGTCAACGCTTCCTCATGTCCGTCACCCCTATAATAAAAAAAAGCACTGATAACATCTTTGTTTTAACCGAGGATTTAGACCAAACACAAGAAATACCTCTTGATTTTGTGCTACTTGACGCAACCTCAGTCATTGATGACTTTGGCTGCACGGATACCAATCAGACTGTTTGGATACCAGCCTGACTTTGGGTACCAATGAAGCATCTACCCATGATGCACTCTAAAGTCTTGATTATGAGTGTAGCATTTCAATTGGTCTTGTCTTTGACAAGTCGCATCGCATTCACGACAGAAGACATAGAAGTCAAACATATCGGTTGCTTCCGTGTTACTTGTCTTAAAGGTGTAATGTGCCAACATGTACTTTAAAAAACAACAACATAGAGACGAGGGATGAGACGATCGGGATAAAAAACACACAGAATAAGTTAACTGTGGTACATTTTCATGGTCGGGATGATGGTAAATATTGTCACAAGCAACATGAAAAACTGTCTAGTTCACTATGATTGTACAGAAGTTAAAAATAGAGCCAGATTTGAAAAACATACATCATGTAATAAAAAATACATTTTGCTATTAAAAAAAGGCGAGCAGGCAGGCCACAGCAGGATCAAGTGTGCAAATCCGACACCTTCCCACAGGCCTTGCTAGGAGGTGTGGATGCGTTTATTTGTGCTTCAAATACAATCAACAATCGGAAAATAACATTTTGTAGGAGATTCAGAATCTGACTGATAATTGAACAATTACAACAGAGGTTGAAAATAATACTAATTATCGTCTTTTGAATGGAAGTTTATTGTGACCTCATGATTGTGTCTCTGTAGAGAATATGAGTTTCAGGACGGTTGATTAGTTCCCTTTTCTCACAGCTGAACTAGTTTGGGTACAGAAAATTAGAAATGCATGGTTGCCTTTATCTGCTGACTGATTTGTGATTTTGGGCGGTTCCCAGTAACACCCTTGAAGATAAGTGTGTTGTCTTTGGGCTCTTTCTCTCTCTGAGGACGTTATTTTGTTCAGGCTGAGCTTTATTTGCTCGGTGACGAAGCCCAACAGAGGGACGGATGGTGGATCGTGAAATCTGATCATAAAAGTGCCGTCAATTATCTTTATTTTCATAAAAACCCAGCTCAACGCAACGCCGGCAAAACAACAACAGCAGTCACTTTAAATAAGACGGCCGCACAATGTTTAATTTCAAGTGTGAGTTTACGGTGACGGCTGTGTGACATTTAGCGTTGCGGAGGTTGAGGACTGTGCCAAGACTCCTTTACTTTACAGTTTCTAATATTTATAAAGCCCTTCAGAGGAGCTGGGGGGCGTCGCGGTGATGTAGTACTCTGGGTCGTATATCTCAGCAAATGGAGGAGATGCGTCGGGTCAAAATGGCTCTTTTTTTCTCCTTCTGAACCTCTTGACTTGTTTTATTTCTCTCCGGGATTCATCGGTTCCTTCTGAATGAACGCGTTCCAGTCGCTGAGACTGAAGGATGAGGGGTACATTTAGACGTGGTTGTGTTGGAGTCGATGACTTCATTCTGCAGGTCGGAGGGTTTAGAGAAAAAGGTGATGATTAAAGTAGCGAGGACACTCATTTAGGCTGCTAATGTTAGCATGTAAGGCTAACTAGCTTCCTATCTAACGTGGGAACTAACGTTGAATGAGCACATCCAAGGGTTTGAAGTTATGTTAGAAAAGTAAATAAGCATGTGGAAGCTGCTCCTCGATGCTCTTTTAGGCTAACGTTAACGATGTTTTCCTTTTCCATGTTAGCTAAGCTAAGTAGCCAAATGGGGGTTATGTTGCCTAAGTGCTCACCGACCTTTTTTTTTTACGTTTTAAAACAAGTCGGCTTGAAACAATTCAAAATGCCAGCTGGATAGAGTATTTTCAAACCAAATCAAGAAGCTAATGTTAGCTTAAGCGGCTAGCTACGGCTAACAACATCCGCTGGTAACGGTTGTCATTTCAGTCAGCGAAAATCAACAGTCGCAGGCTGTAAATTTAACTGTTTTTGCAAATTGTATTTTTTGTGAATCAATTTAGATAATTGCTAAATCGTTGGAGTAAATTTATTGAGATGAAATGCCGACATTCTCTGGTCTGGGATGTGCTCCTTTTTTCAAATTAAATGTATTTGGTGTTTGTCAAACTAAAAATGCTTTTTTTCAAGAAATGACCTCAGGCTCTGGGAAGTTGTGAGTATTTTCGGACAATTCATAAACTAAACTTAACTAAACAGTTAGCCAAAGGAAAAAAAGTGTCTTAGTGACCAATATGAGCATTTATTAGTACACAGTTTGACTTCTCAAATTAGCAAAGAGCAGCACAACAAGCAGGCGAATGCTTTATTGTTTGGATAGTTCGTTACGATGAACTTGCAGGTCGAGCTGTCAACATAGCGCAGATTCTCGGAAAGGTGGGCGTCGGGTGAATTCCCCTGCAGGGTCTGTGAGGACGGAGCTACAGAAACACACCGTGGACTAGAACAAGCATTTATTAAAAAATAACCGCTTGGCGGGGTCGGTCGGGTTGTTCTTGCAGCGCTGATATTATGATTTAGATGTTAGATTTGATATTTGACACCCACAGCACTTTTTTTTATCTGTAAGAACTAAAACTGTGATGTTGTATAATTACGATTCACTGTAATATCACAGACAATCATCAAAATGTGCTTAAAATTCTTAAAAATAAGATTTCTTTTGCATCATATCTTTCTTTTTCACCTTTTTAGTGGAAAATATTAAAATAATCTCAAAACAAGATGACCCTATAATTTTTTGGGGGATCGTGTATGTTTTTAAATTGGGCTCTATTTGTTATTCAGCCTTTCGCTGTCGTGTCATTGTCTGCCATTCAATATTTACGATTATCCCCATAATGGAAATTCACCATGATCAAGTACTTTTTAAAAATCCTATATCGCCCCATCAGTGAGGCTGAGAGACTGTGTGTGTGTGTGTGTGTGTGTGTGTGTGTGTGTGTGTGTGTGTGTGTGTGTGTGTGTGTGTGTGTGTGTGTGTGTGTGTGTGTGTGTGTGTGTGTGTGTGTGTGTGTGTGTGTGTGTGTGTGTGTGTGTGTGTGTGATGTGCATCCAGACAAATCCTCTGTGAAGGCAGACAGACTCCCAGAAGCGACTGCTGAGAGACAATATGGTCTAATGGACATTAGAAGTTACGTAACAGACGAACACAAACCTCCACTTATATGGAAAAACAAGCGGATTAATCAGATTAACGGAAATATTCTGTAACAGCAGGACGTATAGCAGCAGAGATTATATTCCTGAGTCATCTAGAGGCCGTGCAGTTGTGCCACGGATCTCCCATCATGCATCAGTCTGGCGTCATCATGGAGATTTCTCCTCAATTGATTCCAGATACACTTTATATTGTTTGTATTATTAATGGAGCATATATTTATTTGTTCTTTTAAACCACCATCAATTCTCAGTGTCATAGCATAGAAGGTTCTTGTTGTTTTAAAGTCAAACAAAATGAGAAGCGTTAATGAATTAAATTCACTTAATTGCTTACAATGTAATATTTGTACCTGTGTTGTGTTTATTTTGTGTATTTCTTTCTAGCCTTCCTGTCCTCTCAGTATAAGGGTTGGCCTCTTTTGTTTCTTTACATTTTACTTACTGTCAAAAAATTAAATAAATCAGCATTTCTTTGTTGTCTCCGTCACCCGGGGCCCGAGGAGGCGTGGCTTCTAATAAATAATGCTGGATTGTGTGAAAGTATCTGGAGGGAAAACCGTCGGTGAGGTTAGAGCTCATCGCATCCAGATGTGGAATGTGGTCCGGGGGTCTCGCTGACGAGGCGGGAACCCGGACCACGTTACAGTACCGCCGTTACCCACAGTGCACCTGGAGGGGTGGGTTGGCTGATAGCGTTAGATCGAGATGGATGACGCACTCACCCGAAACGCGTCCTTCATAAGTGGCTCGACGCCCTGAGCTGATAATCTGCCGCCGTCGGGGTCATTGTTGTGGACTCGTGGTTTTTGTCACCTTGCTGAGTCAGCATGGAAGCTCTCTGATAATTCATATTATTCCAAAGATCTAATGTTTGTGAGTCCCCAAATATGCTTTGCTCTCGGGGATGTGATGCTCTGAATTGACCTTTCGCTAAGAAACCCTTCAGACTCCTTTGGGAGAAATTAAAATAATACCTCAGGGTGATTCATAACCTTAAATACCAATATATATATATATATGTGTTTGGTGGGTAAAGTGCGCTGCTAAATCCCACAGTTGACACAGATCCTGAGCCCCTTGGCAGGTTTTTATTTCGAGTCTCTGGGTCTGATAGCACCCAGAGAGCCCCACAGGGACCAGACTACATGCTGGATAAAATAGCCTGGTAGCCTACTTGTCTTGTTTCTAGGGATCGCCCTGCTAAAACCCTCCGATACTCCTGTGTGGATCAGGGAGGTGGAGGGGGGGTTAGATGAGGAGATGGTGTCCTGCTGGGATGGGGTGGAGTGTTGTGATTTCCTGTTTTGGAAGATGGGGAAGTTGATACGCCGTCATGCTCTGCAGCTCTGGAATGGGACTGTTTATTATAATAAACAACAAGGAGAACAAAAAAACAGAGCATTTGGTTGTTAAGATGCTTTTTAGTTTACTTTTATAACAAAAAAAATCCAATATCAGCAGCAAAGCAACCTTTTTTTTTGGTCGTCTTCGGTAACAGACTGTTCTCTGCCTGAACACGTGGGCTTCCAAATGTAGGCTGCTGGTTTGTTTTCTTTTTCTGTCTGTGCTGCAGTTTCTGTATTTAGGCCTCATGTTACTTATGTTTTTATATTTGCTGTCGTCTGGTTTTTTTCTCTCCTGTCACACGAGCCACGAGCACAGGTGCATGCATGTCATCAGGCCTTTATTTTCCTATCCTATATCTTTTTAAATGTTTTTTTTAGGCAACCAAAGCTTTGTTTCCACCTCTGATCTTTTTACATGAAGACGTAAATCAGAAAGTACAGAAATGGAATAACACATGATTTGAAAGGTTATGCTCCACGAGGCGATGTTGTGACGACAGTAGTAGTAGTAGCTGCAGGTCTGCAGAAGGGAAAAACCCCTTACATGGCTCCCTGGTCCTGGGTTTGGAATTTGAACCCCACCTATTGCTACGGGAGTCCTGGAGGAGGACTGATACTATTGTCGGAGCGTGGATGTGAAACTGAGTCCACGCCCGAAGGTCAAGTGAGGTAGAAGCACAGGCTTTTTGAATACCTCCCAACATAAAAAAGGCTCCGCATTTCACTTTATTTACATCGTTAATAATCCGGTAACAGGATTTAATCTAATGAAATGCTCCGAAATACATCTCTGGATTACACTAATCCAGCCTTTATTGATTAGATTTGTATACACTTGCTTCATGCTGTCTCTTTAAACCTGTGAATGATACGGGGGATGAGTTGAGACAACTTCACATTTTTCATGTCTGCTCACGTGGCACGTTGTCATCCTCGTCTATTTATGTTCATGTGGAGCTTTTATAAAATCCTCCAGCATTCCTCTCTCCCTCCTCGGGCTCCACCTATTTGTTATTCCTGGTTCTCCGAGTGTTTTGTTATATAAATATATATGTGTGTGTTTTTGTCCTACAAGCCTACAATTATGCAAGTTTCTTTTTTTTTCTAGAGGGGGAAACTTTCCTGCCTCTTTTCCTATTAAACATGAACTTTACTTTACTAGAGAGTAGAACATTACTCTACAGGTGGGGATCGAACCAACCTTGTGGTTATAGGTCAACCTGTAGGTCGTCTTCTGACCAGTGATTGGTTCGTTTTTGCAGTCCGCAGCTACTTAAAAATATCTAGTTTTAGTGATTTTTGTTATATTTCTTCATTTATTTTGAATCGAGCGTATTCTATTTGTGCAGGTACAAATATTCGATGTCGTCCGACACTATTATTTTGGCAGGAAAATCGAATTAACCACATCCTCAAGTGCAGTTTGAGTTCAATGCTAACATAGCGTAGCATGCTAACATTATGCTGGCAATATGTTAGCATGCTATCATGCTAACTTGGAATGTTAGTTTGATGTGTGTGTGTGAATTCAGTATTATGATTTTCTTTTCTCCATGTATATCATATTTTAACGATCCTATAATAAAATAATGATTCTGTGCAAAGCTGGAAGCTATTTAAAAGGTAGTCTTATAGAGTGTCCCGCCTTTCTATTTCTGGTACATTTGATCTCGATATGAATTTCGGATGCATGTATTCCTACGGCGAGATCGAAATTATTTTCTGGTCCCGTTTGAATTCTTGTTCCATGAATTTCATGTTGGTTGTGGTTTTTAAAGAGAATTTTTCATGCAGAATAATCGTCGCTGCTCTCGGCGTGAATGATATCCGTCATTTGAGCCAACGATTCCTCGTCTTCTCATCGGACGGGAACCGGAAGCATGAACAGCCGTACGACTGGGACCAGCAAATAATTATATCATCTGCATTGAGACGATCTCAGATCCCATGGGAGTCTAGCGGAAGGGGCGGGACTTCGCCACTCTATAACACCGATAATAAAACTGTGAAATAAAACGTATAAACACAGATAGTTGTATCTTTTAAGCAGCATATTGATTCACAGCATCCGCTTTTAAAACCGCGTGTTAATTTGAGTGACAGATCCGGGTCTGACTGACTGCTGAGTTCAGCGAACGCAACATCTGCCGCCTTTATTTAGAAGCGCTCTGGTTCGTTTCTGCAGAGTCATACTGATATTTGTAGAAAAAAAGAAAAAAGGAGGAAATCTTGTTTCGGGGGCGGCTCTCTGGTTTCTCAGATAGCTGTGCGAGGTTCCTTCCTCTGATCCTGCTTCCATCAGTGGGTTTGCTTTCGTCTCTCGTCTTCTTTCATCTCACACTTTCGTCTCTGAGCTTCAAGCCTTCTTTTATTCTGACTTGTTTTTTTTTCTCCGGTTGCACATTTGACTATTTCCACAGCGTGACATTTGGGGTTTTCTCGTTTACAGACGTTTTTAGTCTCAGAATTCATCTCACAACCACTTAAAGTGATGACAAAATCTGCATTTAATTAAATTAAATACATTTTATTTTTATTGTTTACTTAACAGGGACAATACATACAACATTGCCACAAATAATTGGGAAGATGTGATGTATATAATTTGCAGCCTTTGTCACTTTGTTTCCATTTAAACTACATTTTCAGGAAATTACATCTGCATTTTACATAAAGCATTATAGCTGGTCTTTTCTCATATAAATGTTGTCTTTCTTTGTCTTTATGACTATTTCCTCTTGTAAAATCAGATGATATTTCTGTGAAATCAACACATTCTTTTATTTGGAGCCCAAACATTGTGTTTAACCAACACTTTGTGCTCTATGTGAAACACGTTGTGAAATTGGGGTCGGTTTGTGTCACTCGACCTTATTTAAGGGCATTTAGAGAACGACACTGTGGTGGAGGTGCGAGGTGAAAACAGCCCGGCAGCACAGGAAGTGAAAAAATAAAAGCAGGTCTTGGTTTCGGGCCCAGTTTTCGGTCTCCCTCCCCTTTGAACTTCCCGTTGGCAGCACCGTGTTGTCACAAACACATGTTAACTGGGGGAATTTTCTCGAATCTGTTACATATTTTTTTTAAAAGCGGGTCACGGTGGACCGGATGAGACTTTCCCATGAGTCACAGCGGCGTAACGCCCACAGTAGTTTCTAAGAACTGCTCCTCCGCTGCCAACCAGTAAACTTTACCGTCGGGGGGATATTTGTTCAGGACACGTTAAATCAGAAATGAACATCGTTTCACGTCATTGTTCTTGCTTAACGGGTCTGATGACAGAAACAAGAGGCATTGTGGGAAACATCCTCGTGGTGTTACGGGCACGCAGACACGCTCTCCCCCCTGTGTGAGGACAGATTAGCCTCATTCATCACAACAATGCAGTCATTCACATTTATTTCATGACCCCATTCGATGATAAGCAAATAGTTTTATTAACTCACCTTATATTTAGTTGTTAAATAAAAAAAAAAAGTGTACATTTGAGATTTAAGATTTTCTCCATACGTTTTTTAAAATGATTATAATTTTTTATTACACTGAAGACTTTAATGCGTTCTGTACTCGCATTTTAAATGTTTCTTTTAATGATATCCTCAATGTTACTACTCATAGAAACACGGGACTCTCCTGGATTATTTCATGGTCACCTTTTTTAAAATGAATATTCTTTTGGAAACTCAGTTTCTGAAATGTTTTCAAGGGCAAGTATACAAACTACAATACCCACAAGCCCTGGCTGCTGTTGCCATGCAGAAGAAGCCACGCTGAATTCCTTCAGACTGAGTTAACAGAGTTATAAGATCAGTGATCGATGTGTCTGGCTTTACTTTAAGAGTCAACGTTTATACCTTTTGGACTTTTTAATCAAATAACTCAACGAGGAAAACTGTTTTACTTCCTGAATCTGGGGGGCAACCGAAATATTTCCTCCCACTCCACATCTCTATCCACGTCAAGCACTCATTTAGAATCCCAATTTTCAGATATTAATAGAGTGATACCAGGGGCTGCCACTCAATAGTGATCAATTCATCATCATTCATTTATCATTTTGGCTATAAAATGTCTAAAAATAATGAAAAATGTCTGGTTGTGTTTTTAAAAACAGTTCAAAAGACTCTAAAGTCAGATTATATTAAATAGAAAAAAGCAGCAAATACTTGTGTACTTGCGTTACATTTTTGCCCGATGAACGACTTTATCGATTAATTGATTTCCTGTCGACTAATTGTCTGTTTGATTGTTCTCAGGTGGTACAAACTCAACTCGAAGTCGGGGAAGAAGGAGAAGGAGCGGGGGGAGATCCAGGTGACGGTCCAGTTCACCCGGAACAACCTGACGGCGAGCATGTACGACCTCGTCATGAAGGACAAGGGCGCCTCCACCTTCAGCAAGCTGAAGGAGCGCATCAAGGGGAAGAGGAGAGCCAGCGAGGAGGACTCGGCGTCGGCCTCGCTGCCCAGCGGCTACGGCTCCCTCCACCGGATGCGGCAACGGTTGCCGAGCGATGGCGGCGGGGAGGAGGACTACGAGGACGACGAGGGGGGCGAGGCCCGGCGGAGCAAGATGAGGACCTTCTTCCTGAGGGGGAAGCTGAGGAAGTCGTCGGACACGCGCTCCAGCACGTCGCTGGGCTCGGAGAGCAGCGAGTCGTCGCGCGGCGGCAGCCTGAGTCCCACCGCCGGCATCAGCGTGGTGGTCTCCGACCTCTCCAACTCGCCGAGCAACAGCAGCAACCTGACCGCCGACAACAGCCCAGGTGAGATGTCATCACTGACCAACAAATTCATCCTTTTCTTCATATTCAACACTCGCAGGTTCATGTTTCCTCCTGTGGGAACAACTGAGACCTCTAATAAGTCGAGTAATTGATGAGTCAATTAAATATCTTAAATATATAGACTCCCTATAGGACATCTTAAAGGTCTCGTTGTGTCGACCAATCGTCTAAAATCCAAATATATTTCATGTTATGATGATATATGATGAAGAAAAGATGTTTGGATCTTTTATTTCACTATTCTTTCCCAAAGAATTATTAAAATGATTCGGCTCGTTTCGGCTCTAATCTGACACTTTTACATTTCTTTTAGAGAACTTGCTCGTTTTATGGCAAAAAATATTTTTAAATGAACCACTTCCTTTAAACTTCTCTCTCGACAGTTCATTTAGTGTGAGAACCGCTTCAGATGTTGTGTTTTTGTTCTTGTTTATAAAGTTGCTTTGTCATTATGAGAAAACAGGAAGATGCCAGAAATACTTAATTATCTATCTTACATTTTTGCAGCCACTGTTTCAACCAATTAAGGCAATAGTTTCCTTTTTTGGGGAAATAAGTTTATTGATTTTGTTACAGAGAGTTGTTGATATTTTCTGTACTCTCAATATGAAGCTACAGCCAGTTAGCTTAGCATAAAGACTGGAAACGATAATCTGTGGCTCACAGTTCTGAAATCCAAATAACATTTTACTGGAATGTATCACATAAAAACACTTATTTTTTCATGGTTCCATATTAGTTTGAATGGAATGTGTTATAGTGTGACATGAGTTCAGCATTATGTTGATTAATTAAGTGAATATAATGCTGTGATTGTCCATATTACTCCCCTGAGACTCCAGAAGTGTTAGTTTCATCTTAATTACTGACGTGTGTGTGCATTTCCTGTTATGAAACAAGTTAATAATGTGCCTGTAAATAATGAATCAACTTTAATTAAGATATCCCACGTGTGATGCTACTTTATCTATATGTGGGCGGGTCATCCTGCTGTGAAAAATATTACCCTTGCAAAGCTTTTCCCCCAATTAAGTCGCCACGAATGTAAGGTATAAGATCATGGATTATTTTTAAAAATCTCTGTTCCCGTCTCTCTGCAGACCACGACACGTCCTCGCTCCAGTGTGAGTTCGGCGACGGTGAAATCTCCATCGCGGTGCCTCAGCCCACCGTGTGCGTTAACGGAAGCCATGCCTACGGCGTCCGGCCCCCAGACCCGGGCTCAGGAAAACCCTCAAATGCTTTAGGCCCGCTGCAGAAGTCCTTGCCTCTCTCCGTGTCTCTGCAGAACCTCAGACCTTCAGACCCCATCAAAAGCCCCGCGGGGGACGGGCGCCGCTGGTCCTTCGACAAGCCCGGCGAGGAGGAGAAGGCGGCCATAGCGGCGGCCCTGGAGAAAAGCGGCCCCATGCTGGGCGACGAGGAGTTAGCCGCCGTCGCCGCCTCCTCCTCCTCCTCAGAAAGCCAGGGGAAGAAGCAGGGGCTGAACTCTCATGGGAGGAGGGAGTCTGAGGGGAAAGGGCAGACCCAGTCCAGGGACGAGTCTGAACAAGCAACACACAAGGGATGGTTCGGATCCAAGGAGTCGCACAGCAAACCCAGGTGAGAACACACACACAGCGAGCAGATGCTTTCATTTTAACGTGAACATGAATTTAATCATGCTCATCTGTTTTTGGGGGGCAAAAAGACGTTTTAATTTCCAAATCTGCAGCGTTCTGTTGGAGCGGTTGCATCAGAGCGGTTTGCACTTCCTGTGTACCAGCATGACTGCTGGAAGCAGCGCTGCACGCTCGCTCTCGGTCTCTGGTTACAGCAGGTACCTGCTGCAATGCAGATGGGGGAGGGGAGACGCTCTCGTGGAAACCAGCTCCGTCCGTGATAACGCCAATTTCACTGGAAGGATGAGGAGGATGAGGAGGAGCTGGAACAATATTTGTTCTCTGACAGATTTAGTGTTGAGTGTCGTGTGGAGGTGTGGGTTTTTGTAAAGTGTGTGTGTGGTGGGGAGAAGGGAGGGGGAGGGAGAAAAACAACCCATCCAATTTTATTTCCACTTCTAACAGAAGCACATTGGTACAGTGGTAATTTATCTGCAGGCTGTCACCGACTCTTTTGTGCTGCTCACTGTTGAATTGAGTGCATCGTTCCTGCAGTCTTATATTAAAGAAATCATTAATTCAGCTAAAAGAAGCTTTAAACAGCTACTTATTTTTTTTAATTTCGAATCAATTCGCCCGGAAAAACAACCGGCATCGTGATGTTTCTCTACACTGAAGCATAAACAGAATATTGGATGATAAGCGGCTGCTGATTGCGGCGAGGTCAGCCATTCTGGACCGTAGTACGCTCAATACGTTCCTGCCAGCTCCGTAACTATACATCCTCACTCTACACACCCGCATGCTTTTATATCCTGGGGGGGGGGGGGTTGCCAAGTTGGCACTGGGTAGTGCTAAGTAATCATTACACCCAGCTGCATCAACTTATTTTTTTGCAAAATATTACACCACGGGTCAATGAAAACACACCGTTTCTGTTTTAGTATGATTGATTGGAATGATTTATACGCAATCTTTTGTTTGTTACAGTTAAAGCCACGGCGTGAAGAGTTTTCATGGGATTTTAATATTTTTTCCAATTATTATTCTGACAAACAGGATTTAGTTTCAGAACATAATAGAAGAATCTCGGCAGAGTTCATTGTTGTCAAAATGAAACTAAAAAATGTTTGATACATGAGGACTTTAAAGCTGCACTGTTCAATATATTATAGGATAAAAGAGACTACACTGGAAGTGATGAACAGCTCGTCATCGACCCTGCAGACTTGATGGAGCGTTCAGCGTCTTTTAGCTTATTGTTTTGGTTTCCCTGTCTGCAGCATTACTGTTTTGTTTCCTGCAGTAAGAAGCTGTTTTCAGTTTGAAAAGCTTTAAAAAGACACTGCACACGACGTGCTCAGCACATTTAGAGACTAGCTGGTGAACATAGTGCAGCATCCAGCTGCTAAAGAGACAGATATTTCTCTCAGGAGTTGGTGGAGACCAAAAACGGAGCAAAAAAATGAGTGAATGTTGGACTACAAATCTCTTTTCATGTTTGCCATCAAAGGTGATTTTTAAAAAGTCAGTGTTTGCAGCTTGTTGTGCTGCCCCCAAGTGGCCAAAAAGATCACAGCAGGTTTAACGGTGTTTTCCACACAATTAGGCCTCCTGCAGGCCTGTTGGCGGAGCTGTGTGAACGATCCACACTAATCAAGAGGACTGTGTGCCCTTCCTTTCACAGCCTGGTGGTGTCCCCTAAACTAGAGCCCAGCACTGACCCCCACCACGCCCCGGGTCCCCCTGTAGTAGATCCCGACCCTCTGCTTTCACCGCTGCATCACACGAACCCTTTCTGCCCCTCACAGACCACACCGCCCCCCCTGTCCCCCTGCAACCCTTTCTTCTCTCTCCTGCAGCACAACCCTTTCTATGACAACACGCTAACCGCTCAGCCCTTAAAACCTCCGCCGCCTCCTCTGCCCTATCTCTCCAGCGCCCGACCCCCCATAGCGCAACTCTTCCCACCGGCGCATAACCCCGACCCAACCCCGTCCGACTGGAAGCGACCTCTTCCTCCGGCTCCCTTGGAAGGGGAGCTGGACTCGGAGTGGGATGAATCCTTTGAAGCGTTTGCTGCTGGCAGGCTGCAGTCTCCTGAGGATCTGACCGCAGAATGCAAAACACAGCCAAACACACCCGGTGACCGTCCACTGGAGCGCTGCAGCAACGCCGGAGCATCGCTACCCCTCACGGATCAGAACACAAATGTGAACGACGCACTACGCCACCCTCCTCGCACAGAATTTGGATTTGATGCAGATAGAGCCGTCGTCCAGGCAACGAACGCGTATCATGTGGACGCATTCCCACAGCTGCTGGAGACGATCCCAGAGCACGCCAGCTTCGAGAGCGACGCCATCGCTTCGAATGCTTTCACTAACTCGCCAAAACCGGATGCATGTGCCGAATCCGATCGAGCTAACGCCGCTACTAATGCAATCAATTCGGCCGACACTAACACGCACGAAGCCCCCCGGCACGCCTCCCCCGCAAAGCTCAGCAGCAGCTCCCCAGATCCAGGGTCTTCGGGTATCGGCAGTTCGGCAGAAGAGGACATCCTCTCTTGTCTCTCTTCCTATTCGGACAAGTTCTCCGCGTCCTCCTCTGAGGAAGCGGAGGCACACAACCTCGAAAGCAACGTCCTCGGCTTTGAAAAATCCTCCGATTCATCTGTTGTAAAAAGCAAGTCTGACGATGACATCGCTGATCTGTCTTCAGGCGACGTAGCTCAGCAAACGGTTATCCAGCACAGTGACGACGATGATGAGGCAGATTCAAGCGGTTTAGGTGGTTCAACGGCATGGCAGCCGGCAGAGCTTACAGTCAGCGCAACAGGGACAGGAAGTGAGGATGCAAACTTATCAAACAGTCCCTCGTTAGCAGAACTGCAGCCAAAGTCCATGACATGTCTGCAGACTGACCATGAAAATGGAGAGAAAGGCATCTGTGACTTTAACGGAGCTCTACAGGATTTATCTAAAATGTTGAATGATTCCTCTCTCGGCTCCACACACCCGTCGCTACACATCATAACCTCCTCCCCCGATGTGAGGCAGAGTCTGTGGGACTCGCCCATCGAGGGCACTACTTTAGGAGGACCGGATGCAAACCGGCGTTCTCCAGTGCCATTCGGACCTTTTGACAGCAACCACAACGCCAACAGTCCCAACCGACACTTTGAGGACACGCCGTCGGGTCCCTCTCGGCTGTCCGATCGGAGCGCCTCCAGCAGCTTCTTCCAGAGCCTCTACGTCAGCACCGACTCGCAGGATTACCAGACCTGCGGGTCTCACCCGTCCTCCAAGTCCTCCAGCGGCTCCGAGCCAAACTGGACGCTGCACTCGGCGAACTCGACGCTCTGTGGCGAGCGGAGCGACGGTCGGACGACGCCGGCTGACGGCAGAGGAGAGTCATGTGGCGAAGGAATCAACCAAACTGACCGATCTGAAGGATCTGTCTGTGGAGCGGAAGACGTCAAGGCGAACCTTGAGCCAAGTTTCACGACAGTGGACGACTTCCGTTTACTTCCTGTGGCGCCGACAGACACTTACATGAGCTGCAATCTTAGGAAGCTCACCGACTTCGGCGCGGTGCTTTCAAAATGTCCTCCGGCACCCAACGCCACGCTGCACCGCACCCAGTCCGAGGGCGCACTGACGCCTGCGTTCGACGAACTCCTCCTGCCCTCCTTCGGGAGCGACCCCGGCGCGATCCAGGAGTCCTCCTCGGCTAAGCCCCGCCCCCACCTCCCCTCTCTGACCTCCTTCGCTCTCCCTCTAAAGCCTCAAAGTAGTAGCTCTCCCGTAGCGCTCTGTTCTCTCTCTTCTCTCGCCAACGCTACGCCGAGGTCACCACCCGTGCCAAATCCAATGCTTCAGGAGACGCCGCCGCCACAGCAGCAGCAGGCAGCCAATCAGCAGGCAGCCAATCAGCAGATCAGGTGAGGTTGCACATGCTCCGTGCTTGGTGGAGAGGAAGCATTTCCAGAATTGTCTATCCTGTCGTCTCTTCAGTCTCCCTTTTTGTCGCGCTGCTTCCGCCTGATTTTCCTTCTGCCAACTCTCGAGGGGATTCTCCTTTTGTGGTGTGACCTTCTGTTTTTCACTTGTTAAGACACACACACACACACACACACACACACACACACACACACACATGTATACAGTATATACTGGTGTTAACAGGACTCCGCTGCAGGTGTCTTGTGTGTGTCCTGGTTCTGTGGTAACAGGAAGGAAAACAGAGCCTCAGGCCAATTAGCAGTTATTATTTTGCCCTGATTCCTACCACACACACCCTCTCCCTCCCTTAACACCAAACACACACACACACACACACACACTCCCCCACAGGACCAGCCAGTGTTCTCACACAGCCGTGCTCATTTGCCAAAAATCTCAACCAGAAAGCAGGCAGAGAAGGTGTTGTTGTGTCACTGGTGCACATTTCCTCTTCACCTCGGGGTAATAACACATTTAACACACAACTCTACATGTTTGATTGCACCGGTGCATGCAAATTAAGTCTTTTTTTCATTTTCACCAGTATTTTTCCTTTTAATGAGGGACTCTTGCACACGTCTAACCTCCTTTTCACCCTCCATCACGAGCTTCTGGGGATTTTTAACAGAACGATGTGTCGCATCCACGTCTGCCTGGAGGTCCGGAGGACAATCTGAACCTAAACCCACGCTGACCTGGACTAAAGACAGATATGTGACATAGATTGCGGTTGTATGACTGCAAGTAAGTTATGGAGTGGTTTGATAAATTATAGATTTCCTGGTAAATGTAGGTCGCTGACACAGGAAGCTGTCTTTCCTGTGTTGTGTAGAGTTGTTTGAGAAAGGCATTCAAGCTGACCTGAACAAAGAGAACACAAAGGTTTCTGCTCGTTCGTCAGTGAAATAGATTTAATTCAATCGTATGAGAATGAAAAAAGGTCTATTCCTTTTATTTGTCTGGAGATTAGGATTGTGTTGTGAGGGATTTTCAGAATAAAAGCTTAGTTGCTTTATAAGCTAGTGGCCATTATAAGTAAAGCAATGTCTTAGCGTGAACACTCACAGAGTAATTTACCCCCTTTCACGTTGTTTCCTTTTGAAATATTTAAGAAAGAATCCAGTATTTTACAAGGGAGAAAAAAAGTCAGAAAGGTTACCACACCTTTGTGTAACAATCTACTTTTATTAGCACTAAAAGTATTAAAACATTATATCCTTTAGTTTTATTTCGACTTTTTATTATAGCCCCTTGAAGGATTTTACTCTGAAAAGCCACACGAACCCTCCCAGACTTCCCCTCTGGTGGTTCCTCAATAAAAACTCGGAAGGAAGGAAAAATAGATGAAGTGAGATGAAGTCCTCGTTTAGATGATAATGTCAGACACTGAAGGATGATTCATCCTTGAATATCAACGAGCTTTGGACCTCCAGTCTGGCAGCCGGATGTCCTCACTTCACCAGTGAAAACTGAAAAGGCCACAGAAGTGTTTTATATACTCGTATATGTGTAATATGTATGCTTTGTGTCGTTGCCCCCCCCCTCCTCCTCCAGCCCCCACCCGGTCAAGCCCCTGACCACTGCCACTGAGGAGAAGCGGAGCGAGGGCCGGTCAGTGCTGGCCACCGGCCTGGAGAAGCTCAAGTCCACCATCCACCCGGGGAGGAGCAGCCATCCCAGCGAGCAGGAGACGGACAGGAAGAAGGTGCAGCATAATAATAATAATAAAATATGACAATGCTGCCCTGCAGAGGCAAATACAAGCATTTAATGATCATGACTTTGTGTCGCACAAAAACACATCTGGTAATCAAACATCGAAGGTGTTGTCCTGCTTGTTTTATTAATGAATTAATAAAAGAGCAATATGTGTAACAGATGTTGCTCCAATTGTTTTTATGAGTAAATGCATTAAGAGGACCGTAAAGCAGAACAAAAGCTAATTATACAGTATATTGTGTGTGTATATATACATATATTATATATTTATTTGTTATTTTTATTTGGATTAAATTTGGAAAACAAAGGGGTGACTAACCTATTAAAAATTGAGGAGACATCACACTGTTCTGTCATTTGCGACGCCTTCATCCATCTCCCTGTCTCCCTGTCTCTCTCTCTCCCTGTCTCCCTGTCTCTCTCTCTCCCTGTCTCCTTGTCTGTCTCTCTCCCCGTCTCCAGACCGTGACACAAGGGGCGGGCTCCTACTACCACCTGAACCACAGCCAGCTGGTGTCCCTGCTGGTGCAGCGGGAGGCGGAGCTTGCGAGGCAGCGGGCGGAGTTCGAGCGTCAGAAACTCGTGCTGGCCAAGCGGGAGGTGGAGCTGAGGAAGCTGAAGCCGCAGGTCAAAGACCTGGAGGACTACATTGACACGCTGCTGGTGCGCATCATGGAGCAGAAGCCCACTCTCCTGCAGGTGCGCTCCAAGTTAAAGTGACGGAGTCTGCAGGGGTCACGGGGGTCACGGGGGTCGCGGTTCTGTTCACTGTCCTCCACAACAGCTCTTTAGTCTTTTCACTGCTATGCTGTCCTTTTTGATACTAATATGTAGGCACTGAGCGACGTGGAGGCGCCGGGTTCCAGCCGGCATGACGGAGCGGGTTCTGAATGTAGCGGGTCCTCAGGTTGTTTTCAGGTTCACACAGCCGGGTTTGGTATTGGGACGCTTCCATTTTTTGGGGGGGGAGAAGGGAATCCTGATTTGTAGAAACGGCGATTCCTTCCGTTTTCACCTCACCTCACTTCTGTCACCTTATCACAAAAGAGAAACGCTCGAGTCTCAGTCCACAACGACGTGTGTGTGTATTTATATATATATATATATCTATATCTGAAGGTTCTGGAGGGGAAGGAGAGTTTCAGACCATTAACTACAAATTGCATGTACTTTAAATCAATGCTGGCCGTTCCTGTAGCATTCCACCGGGTTAGGATTGATTTTTATACCTTCCAGGCAGCCATTAGTTTCAGGTCATTTCAGTGCAGAGGAAACTTGCAGAAACTTGAAACCTGCTCAGACAAAAAATCTGACGCATTTGGTTTTTAATTTCACAGTTGTTCTAAAGGCGTAAATGCAGATAATGATACAAAAACGCTCCGATAAGTGACGACATTGTACTTACAAGCTACAGTGAAGCTCTGCAATTATTGTTATTTTCATTTTCAATTCATCTGAAGATGATTTTCTTCATCAAAGAAAGATTTCAAAGTAAAAATCTATTTCGAAAACTGGTTCAAACATTGAATAGATTATCAGAACAGTTAGTTTAGCTCTGCGTTATTATAAAATAAAGACAGTATTTGGTTAATGAGGTAAATTCACGCTAAACCACCACATACGTCTCGTTCACGGTGATTAGCATCTCTTCTTCCTCGCTGTTTATACGTCGTTGTGGATTGACGCTCCACAAATGTTTCCTGATGAATATCGAGTGCTCTGACTAGTTTTTCGAGAAAAAAACAACAACTACAAAACCAAATGAGCGGCGCGAGAATTCAGCCTTTGTCGTGTGCACATCACGGGGAACTGATTGTAGCCTCTGAATGTTCAAAAGTGTTCTTAGCCAGCAAAGTGAATGGGTTCTTCTTTTATCCTTTGCTTGCTCCTTTTCCTTCCTTACTTTCCCTCACAACACCACTGGTTTCTGTTCTTTTATTGGGCATGTTGAAATATTTCCCATGATGCTCAGCCACATAAGCTAACTGATTCCTGTATGGGTCACGGTGTGTTATCAGGTGAAGACAGCATCACTCAGCATCACAGCTTCTCTGATCTCGTGCTTCTGCCTTCTTACCCCCGTGTGTGTGTGTGTGTGTGTGTGTGTGTGTGTGTGTGTGTGTGTGTGTGTGTGTGTGTGTGTGTGTGTGTGTGTGTGTGTGTGTGTGTGTGTGTGTGTGTGTGTGTGTGTGTGTGTGTGTGTGTGTGTGTGTGTGTGTGTGTGTGTGTGTGTGTGTGTGTGTGTGTGTGTGTGTGTGTGTGTGTGTGTGTGTGTGTGTGTGTGTGTGTGTGTGTGTGTGTGTGTGTGTGTGTTATCGACACGAGAAAATGCCTGCTAACATGGCGGTTCTTAACTCCTCCCCCTCCCTCGGTGTCACATCCGCTTCCGCTCCAAGCTCGCTTATCGCTGCTGCTTTCAGGTGTTCCAGAGGGAAATAAACTGCATTTTACAGCATACACATGCCGTATGGAAATGCCAAATGCTGCCTTATTTTTTGTTTTGTTTTGACGTTTCGTCGAGAGTTCGTTTTAATTAACTTGTTTGGGGTTCGAGGCAGGTTTTAAAGAAGAAGAAAAAAGCCATCTGTTCACTGAGAGTTCACAGCTTTTTTTTTTTTTTACTCCTGTTAATGCTTGTTATGATATTGTTTAGATCACTGCACAATAATAAATTGTATGCATACCAATAGAAAATGAGCAGTAACAGTGATTTTTTTTCCCTGTGAAATGCCAAAATAAAGCCTTGAAACTTAATATACGGAGCAGATCGATACACCATGAAGTATTCTGATACGATGCCACTTTTAACAGCGTTTTGTGGATGTTCTTGCACTACTTAATCATCAGAACATAACTTTAGTGTACCCGTCCGTCCATGTCGGGATAGTTAGATCTACTTTACACCGTACTGCACTTTCTAATCGCTCTGTGATTTCAGCACTTGGCCAACTTTGGACACCACGACTATGAGTTTGCCAGTGAGCACGAAGCATACAACAAAAAAACCATCAGAAAACCGTCTGTCACCTCAGTCCCGCTGTGCCGATCGCAATATCAAGTGCATAGACGACTGTAGAGACGTATTAAATGTGACTCGGCACTTACGAAGCGTCCTCATCCATGTCTTCCATTTCTATTTAAGTTTCAACAGATTTTTTTTTTGTTTTTTTTGTAATTTTTGTCCTCGAGTGTGTGTGTAGCCGGTGGAACGTGCTTAAGGTAGTATGTGAGATTGGAAAGTTTACAATTCGTGATGCAATTCTGTTTCACAAATTTTGTATATTTAATAAAGAATATTTTGTGTTCCTTGCTCACCGTATGTTTGATTGTTCATCTTTCTTTGGTGTGTGTGTGTGTGTGTGTGTGTGTGTGTGTGTGTGTGTGTGTGTGTGTGTGTGTGTGTGTGTGTGTGTGTGTGTGTGTGTGTGTGTGTGTGTGTGTGTGTGTGTGTGTGTGTGTGTGTGTGTGTGTGTGTGTGTGTGTGTGTGTGTGTGTGTGTGTGTGTGTGTGTGTGTGTGTGTGTGTGTGTGTGTGTGTGTGTGTGTGTGTGTGTGTGTGTGTCTCTCTCCACAGGGCTGATTGTGGTAGTTCTATTTAATTTAATTAGCAAAGATAAATGTTAGGCAATCATTTAACCGAAGGAGCTGCTAGTTTTAGTTATTTTGGTTTCAGGTTTTAAATGTTATTTATGCCTTTTGTTTTGCTTAAAATTATTTTCTACATCTTAACAACATATTTGATCAAATAATATGAAAACCAAACACTTTAATGTATTGTAAGCTGCAACGCTTACCCAGTTTTACAGCTTTTAGCTAATGGCAATCATGAATATTAAATAATTTAAACATATCTTTTTGGATTTTTCATATTGTATTAGCCATCAACACGCTGCCATGAATCCTATTCTGTTGGAGAAATGCACTGGAGTTTATAGAAAATATTCCTGTATGTGAATGCATCACACACATAAACTGTGTACATGGTGCACCTGGAATAGTAGATTTTAAATCATAATTAATCAAGAAAAACAGTTGATAATTCCCCTCAAATGCATTAAAACTAACGAGCCGTCTCTAAGTAGAAAGTACAGATATTTGTTTCACAATGTAGTGGAGTAAAAGTAAAAAGTTGTCAGAAAAATAAATACTCAAGTAAAGTACAAAAACCTGAGAGTTCTACTTAAGTACAGTAATAAAGTATTTTTACTTCGTTGACTTCCCACCTCTGGTTGTAATGGATGTTAGGGGTTCTTGTTATTTTGTCCAACCCCTGATTATTTTATTACCAGCGTACTGACTTTAACTCCAAACCACCACTGGAGGGCTATGTTATACTCCTTCAGCACTCCCAACAACATTAGGACTGAAAACTGTCTTCTTATGAATTGCTCAAACTGATGCTGCATTCAAGTGCTGCTCGGAAGATCCTACTACTCACTTGTGAAGCCGGAATTACGAGAATGTCATGTTCAGGTGCTTTATTATCTAATTGAAGAAATGCGGACGTAAGGTTTACTGTTACCTAAGGGAACATTATTTTTCGATTCCATTATGCACATGCTAAAGGAGGAAAAAGATGCAACAAAATGCAAACGGTAAATAACCCACACATTACTGAAAATATCCTCTTCTCCGCAATGTTGGAAGCTTCTGGTCACCCCAACTCGGGAACTCTGGTATCGGAATTATCTCCGAGTTTCCCCACTCGTAATTACGACTTGAGGGGTCGTTCATGTCTAATTTCCGAGTCGGCGTGTCATATTTCCCATAATTTCGATACGACTTGAAGGCAGCACTGTCACCCCTTAACGTCCCCCTCTAAACGGTAAACAAAGCATGTTCACCTGGGAGTTGTAGTTCTCTAAACTGCGTCTAACAACACCCTGTCTGAGCAACGCAGCCCGTAAAAACTACTATACCCAAGATGCAATCCCACAACGGAAGTGCCAAACATTCAGCGACGGCGCAGCGCTACAGCTTGAAGTTTCATGAAGCATCTTTGAACAGTAAACACGGTTTTTATCGTCGTACAGAAGAAGCAGACTGGTGTACATTTGTGTTTTTCTTGCAGGAGCATGTCTGAGTACGTGACATTCCAACACGGCAAGTGTCGTTTCGACCAGGTACTTTTATTTTTCAACCCTTCCAAACCCCAAAAGTTTGTTTGCAGGGACGTCACTTCACTCACCAGGCAGATGTCAAGTGTGTTAGCTCACATTTGTGATGTGAAATTGTTTATTCATCCGTTGTGATGTGAAATTGTTTATTCATCCGTTAACAGACTTCTTCAACACATATTTGAACTGTAGTTTTTCCTCTGTTTTTTAAAACTCACCAGCAGCATCTTCGACGTTAGAATGGATGGTGTTTAGCTAACATTTCCAGCTGCTGTCAAGTTTATTGAACCGATAAAAAGACAATAATTTAATTAAAAAAACAACTCTTGAAACGTGCTATTTGTCTGCATGTTGTCGTTTTGGCCAACTGTTCAGCAAGTGAACAAATAAGTGAATAACTTTGACTTTTGAACGCAGCGCGAGGAGTAAAATCCCAACGGTCGTCTTCAACGGCGCAAAATGACTTGCTAGCTGTTAGCGCTAATGCTAGCTAAACATATAAATATATATACTGTATATACAGTATAAATATGACACGTCATGTCGCTTAACAGGCTAAACAGATTTCAAATAAAAACGAAACACAAAATGCTGTTGACCAAAAAGACAGGTGGGTGTTCTACAGGTATAGCTAGCTAGCTAGCTAGCTAGACAGCTAAAGTGGAGGCTAACTTTAATCTGGCTAACATCGCAGAGAATCATTTTCGATGCTCACAACAACAAACATATTGCCTCAGTTTTACTTTAAGATCTCTAATGGCTATTAAAGTAACTGTTACTCTACTTAAATACCTGTTTGAGGTACTTACTTGAGTATTAGTAACGGCTAATAAAGTAATAATAAACCAATTGTATAAAGTCGGAGCTGCATGCATTTCCAGGTTTAACAGCTTTTGCATTCTAAAGTAAATGATGACTTTTGTGCATGTTTTTGAGTTACTTAATAAAAGAAAGCAGAATTAATAAGCTTGAATGTGGAATTTAGCTATATTTAAAAAATGTCAGCTTAATAATACAATAGTGCTTGGGCATGTTAATTTCATGACATTTAAAACGACACGTTTAAATCATAAAACACATCCAGGAAGGATATGATCAATAATGTGCTTGAGAGTGATCAATATCTCTTTGAAATGTAATGTGTATGTAGGATGAATATGGACTATTAAAATGTATTCAAAGTTGGTGTGGCACTAATGAGTAATTGAATTTGACAGATTTTTGAAAAACTAATACTTCACGCCAGGTTTTTAAAATTTGTTTATTTTACCAACCATCCATATGTTCAGGAAGTCACAAGGCACAGCAGTGAGTCAGATACCAGATTTTCATCCAAATTAGCAGTTTGTGTAATTAAACCCAAGTGAGGGAGGGACGGCACGGGCCCCTCAATGCTGCATGGTGTGTTGCCGTATCTCCGATATTATTCCTTATGCCCAGAGTTAAGAATAAATTATCTGAAAGGCATTTCTGGCACGGTCTTAATAGAAAAGAATTGCGAGTGGTGCGAGTGGATTTCGGGACCCTAAAAGATGCAGATAGGAAACAGTTTGTCTGAGGTATTAATGAGGATCCTCCACCTGGTGTGTTAGAACAGCTGGCGCGCTGTAATATCGCTGTTTATCGGGTGGCAGCTGGAGTCTCTCTGCTTACAGAAACAATCCAGAATCAGACCTGGCTGCCTGTATTTGAGAGAATTATTTTAATACTGTAAAGTAGATCGTTCACATCTCGCCTCAAGTATTCCAGGGACTACACAATAGCAAACTTTATAAGAACACAAGTTGCATCAAATGTGTCTTGTTTCCGTCTCACTTGTAATGATGCTCTTTAAAATAAATGAATACATTTAACGCATGATGTATTTTCTTCTACTTCTCTTAGAACACGTTTTTTGGTCGGTTCAGGCACTTCCTGGATGTGATCGACCCCAGCACACTCTTCGTGACAGAGGTACAGTGCTTTAATACTTTATTAATGTGGATTTGTTCTGACACAAGCTAAACTGAGCCATTTTTTAATCTGTTTAACTAGGACAGCTCCTGACGGAGCTGATCTGATGATCTGTGCCCAGGTCTTTGTTATGTTTTGGTCATTTTGATCATGGAGTCATCAGTGCTCTGGTGCTCTGGGTAATGAAGCGGTTAGCGGGCTCTTTGGTGACAGTAATAGCGGCAGTAGCTCCTGGGATGTGATGAGGTGTGGACATGTGGGACAGCTGTGAGGGTGGGGAATGTGTACGCTTACACACACACACACACACACACACACCTTGCACCCTGCTGGGGCAGGAGTAGCCTCAACTTGCCCCTAATGACGAGAGTGGAACAAGGACAGCTGTGGTTTTTTTTGCGTTTTTTTTGCATACAGTCACGCACACACACAACCTCATGTGCGCACAGGCGAAAGTGCAAACCTAACACTAACGCAACACATACAGATGGCGAGCTCATTAGAACAAATTGGGCCACATGAACTTGTATTTTGCTCAGCAATAGGCAATGATCACACCACAGAAAGCTGCTCATTACCCTTCAGGAGACTCATTTGTCAACTGAAAATCAGCATGAAAGTTCTATTGAAACCTAATTATCATGCGTTGAGCGGCGTGGCTTAAATAGTATGATGATATATACACAAAAAATACATATTTCAAAGCTGACTAAGGAAGACTGCCCTCGATTAACTTCACCTTTCACTGACTTATTACTATTTGGTTGAATCAGAAACGTCTACAGGAGTCTGTGGAGCTGCTCGACCGCTTCAGACAGGGAACTCTGCCTCCAGGTGTGACAGATGCTCAGGTAAAGACGCAGAAACTTGAGTTGACGTTGTTCAGGGTTAAAGAACCAGGCCTTGTGAAACATTTAGAAGCCATAAAAGCAAGGATAGTGAAGAAAACGCTGCTTTTTCATGGATTCAATTGACAAACTATATATCCAGAGCAGTTTATAGCGTGTGTTTCCCCTGTTAAATAAACCAATAAATAAAGAATTTTCATTGCTTGTGTAAAAAACGGACATAAACTGACCTGTAGAAATACTTGTCCAAAATATTTCATATTTCATTGAACTTTAAAAGTGTTGTTTTTTTTTCATGAAAGATGTTTGTTATTTGTATCTACAGCTTTGGCAAGCTCAAAAAATAAAGCAGGTAAGACGTTTCCCTCTTTCATTCACTTGTCTCTCAATCAGACACACACACACACACACACACACACACACACACACACACACACACACACACACACACACGCTGATCACTATCTCCTCTTGTCTGTGTTGGTTATGGTGTCAGTGGATTTGCAAACAAAACACTTCGGTGGTTCCACTCGACACTAATCGCCTGTTTACACGACAAACATACAGCAGAGCGGACATCAACAGAAAAATGATACATTTAAAGGTGACATTACTGCGTTGAAGTGACACATGTGAGTGGTGTTAACCCCTAGTGGTGATTTCATTGGCTGTATACTGCATAGGCCAAATAATATGTGAGGGGATTATACAGGACCAGGTCTAACCTACAGGGCAGCGTTCATGATAGCGCCCTCATACGCGGTACTTCACATGTTCAAGATCGGCTCTATGAGCGTCAGAAATGTGCTTGATGCCTTCCGTTGAAGCAGACGGGGGAAAGAGATTTTTATCGGCCTTATCTCATTGTTTGTCTTTGGTGTGCATGTATGAGATGACTTGAAGTGCTTACCCACACAAAATACATGGAGGAAAAAAAATCCTTGAACAAGTAACATAGTTGAGGTGAAACTTTAATGCATTATGAAAAAAAGTGCTGCCATAAAAACATTCTACCCATCTGTGATGCAACAAATGTTTAACACAATGTGAGATTGCTTTGTACATTTGCCTATATGTTTCAGTTTTCAACAGTTACATATTGTACAGTTTTGTAATTTAAATTTTTTTTTTTAACATTATTAACAAATAGTTTCACAGAACTGGATGGTTGTTTTTTTTAAATGTATTATTAAATAAAAGTTTGCATATCCAAATGCACACATTGAACTTGGCTGGAAACTGAACAACTAAGTGAGTTATAGGTGATAGGATTTTTAAATGATGACTATAAACACAGGCTAGAATGATTTAAAGTGACAGTGGCACACACTAGCGTTGCAATGATTCAAATTAAACAAGTGTAAACATTGTCAGTATTATTTCTCTAACCAAACCTACATGACGTTAGTTGATATAATGTTAGCTATCGTATTTCAGGCAGGATGATGACGCTCAAAACTCCCTATTCTCTTGTGGCTCAAAGCCACTTCTTGTCTTGTTTCACTGTATTTAAGGTGATATTAGTTTCCAATAACACTTAAAACTTTCCTTCATTTTTTTTTCTATTAGCACAATAGCAAAACTGTCTTCCTAATTCCGATCTCACCCAAGTCAGTACTCATTATCGTCTGATTCTGATCATTATGCTCTTATTCCAGGCCATCATCCACCCTGACACGGGGGAGAAGATCCTCATGCCCTTTCGGATGTCAGGTACAGTAGCTCGGGGTGGAAGCCTGGGAGAAGTGGGATCTAGGGGCTTGTTACGCGGTCCGCGTCGAGGCGTCGTTTACCCTGGGAACTGTCATAAGCTCAACGGGGCTCTTCAGGTCGTCTCAAGCCTGAAAAAGGTCACACTCAGCTGGGCGCTGATTAAAACCTCTCTCCCACGGCGAGGAAGAACCTTTCGTGCGTTCTCTGAAGATGCGAACGCAAGTATTTTGGTCCGGTCTCAAAGCACGTTTTTTTTTCTTCCACAAGGCGATTTTGAAGTGTCATAGAGAGGGTGAGAGACACCGGCAGTATGTGTCTGACAAACGGGAATAAGCAGAGAATCGTGTTGCTCCGTCTCACCTGGACAGACTAGTAAAGAGAACCAGAACCTTAATGTTCACAGCAGAACTACCTGAAACTAAGAGCAAACTATTATGACTGTAAGATGATAATTCTGACTCTCTTTGAACAGGTTTTATCCCCTTTGGCACGCCAGTGGTAAGACTTTACCATATGTTTCAGTTGATCATCAAATGTATTGTTATTAATCTAAAACAATAGAAATCTATAACTCTGGTATCTTTGTGCAGGTTGTCGGCCTCCTTCTACCAAATCAAACATTGATGTCGACTATCTTCTGGCAGGTAAACACCTACTTCTCAATCTGATGTCAAGACATCTTTGCTGTGTTAAAAATGCTAGCAGCTACATCAGATGTACAGCACATTTACTAACTTGACTTCTCTCCTTTTGACAGTGGTTAAACCAGAGTCACAATGCCTGTGTGAACTACTGCAACCGCAACGCCTCCAAGGTGTCGTATCAGTGAAGTGACCCGGACCCTTTTAGACGGGACCCATTTGTTCATGTTGTAATCTCTCTCACTTTTCACGTTAGCCGGCTCCAGCTGCCAAATTCGTCCAGGGATACCTCGGAGCGGTGACCAGCGCAGTCTCCATTGCTGTGAGTTCCCATAATGCCTTTTGGTCTAACTGAACAGGCCCTGTGAGTCTTTGCACAACAATAGATGGATCACTTATTGATCCGTTGTGTCTGTTCAACCAGGGGAGAAACCAACATTTCAGCATAATGTTGAGTTTAATTGAAGTTAAAATGACTGTAAAACCTGCAATTAGGGGTTTTGCCATATTCTGGTATTCATAATATGTGTTTATATGTTTTTTTTTAAATCGATATGCAAATAATACACATATTTAAAAAAAATCCAGTGCCATATTGTATCCATTGTAGGTTTATCACTACCATGGTTTTGCAGTTTAAAGGTTTAATCGTTTTTTCTTGTTTTCCACACAGGAATATATTTTTAGATGCTGCAACAATAATAATAATAATGAAAATAGTAGTAATAATAATAAGAATAATTTAAATGGCCAAAACCAAGCGTTAACCTTTGAATACCAGCCATCACAACACCCTTATCAGCTCAACCTTTTTTCTTACCTTTTTTTGTCATCAAAGACTCAAATGTCAAAAGAGTATAACGCACGTTCACACACCTGCCCGACTCGACCCTTAGTGTGGACGCGGGGCTCAACCGAGCCAATTACTGGCCCCGCTGGGCGTTCATCCGGCTGCTGCCCTCAGGCTTGACAACGGCAACAAGCAAAGGAGAAAAAAAATGGCGGGGTGTCTGGAGGGTGGAACGACGGGCCGGGAGGGGGGCTGGAGCGCTCCAATTAAACGTCCGCTCTTGTGACGACCTCCCACCGGGGTCGGGGAGATTGTGTGTTATCTACGCGCACATAGCCTTTTGACTACCGACCTTTAACCTGTTCAAATATAACTATATAGCAATATAGTTTGTGCGTCATTGGCCTTTTCTCACATTTTAAGAAGTGGCTGATGTATCATGAACGTGTGGTTTTCCTTCAGGTCGGGTTGAACGTGTTAATCCAGAAAGCAAACCGCTTCAGCCCAACGACCAGGCTTCTGGTGCAGAGGTTCATCCCCTTCCCAGCAGTGGGTACGTTGAAAGCATGCAGACGAGCACTTCATGTGATGCACAGCGGTTAAGCCCAGTTCTCTGGCTTATCAAGGTTTTTATAGTTGATATTGATTCCTAATGTGTATCTAAAGTGTATATGTAATATAAAAAAATAGAGCAAATACAGATTTTACAAAAGTAAAGACAATCATAGACCTAAATTAAATCTACAGATAAAGAATGAACTCATTCCCATCCTTAATATTGATGAATATCTTCCTTTAAAACTGATCTGTGATCATCATAAATGTCTGTATGAGGAGCCAACCACAGCCAGCCATTTGTTTCATTCTGGTCCTCGCGGTCCGCTTCGCTCTCTGCGGGGTTATCGACGTGTTGTGAGCTCGCTTTGTCAGACGTGTGTGGAGCCACAAAACCACTTTCCCACACACACACACACACACACACACACACACACACACACACACACACACACACACACACACACACACACACACACACACACCCAGGGGTATACATCCCCGTCCCAGAATGCTCCTGGCTCATAATTAAATGTTTTGGCTGCCCCACACCCCCCCCTTCTTACCATGGCGGTTCTTTTAATTAAATCAACAGGTTTCTACAGCGCAGCCTTTGCCTGGTAATTGGCTGCTTGTTAGAACTCTGCTGCTGCAAACAAATTGGATAATTACCCCTAAAGTGCCATCTATGTCAAGGCCTCATTTACCTGATTTATGTTTGTTCATTGTTGTTGCTGTTGTTGTTTTGGTAGGGCCATATATAAGGTAATTAAAATGGCTAATTGAAGCGAGCAAAAGCAAAGTGCTGTTTGAGTCCTCACCCGCTCCATTTTGTTTGCTTACTTAAGGCTAGATTTGTTTATAATAACCTAATCAAGCAGCGGCCTGTCATTCAATTAGATTATGAAGACCTTAACTGCTGCCAGAAATGTACGGGGATAATTAAATTTGTTGTCTGTTGAAGGCATTTATCATAATTTAAGTTTTATTAATTATTAAGTAATTGCGTGAATAGTTCTTTAATGCGTTCCCAGTGTACCACGAGTTATTAGACAGCAATTAGAATGTACATAAATGTAATTATTTCAAATAATTACAAATTACAGCCACATATGATAATATTTACGATGGTTGAATTTAATAATTACTTTGATGGCTTTATTTATTTAGTCAACAAAACAGGGTTTTTTTTTATTTTTATCGGTTTGCTGTAGTTTTTTTGTTTTGTTATATCTTGCCAAAATCCCACTATCTGTCCCTCCTATTAATTGGTATGGGGAAGGAAAAAAATCCCTTGTAGGTAAAAAAAAAAAAAGAGCTATTTGCTCAGTCAATTGAATTCCCCTCACAAAGCGACCTGCGAGCCCTGCAGCCCTTTAGTAAAGATAACTCTGAACGCTGTTGTCTTAAATTAAAAAGGCTGGCGGCGGCACCACTAAACCCTCTAAAATGAGTTTTTTGTTATTCTTATTAGAGTCGAGGAGAAAGGTCCATCTATATTAACATACATTTGTGTTCATTTTGCCTCTCGTGAATAAATCACAGGGTAACAACACGGCTGTTTGTCCACCCATCAGTCACCTTAGTCGCGACACACACACACACACACACACACACACACACACACAGGATTATGAAACACATGAAATGATAGCGACGAAGGCTTCCAGTGAATAAAGCCAGCAGACATTATAAATGATTTTAAATCACCGTAGATGACTTAAAAAGATCATTTTCTACAGAGGGCAACGGAGTACGCTGGTACACTTTCTGACAACAATAATATGCTTTTACAGATACAATTTGCCACTTTAGCTACAATGCTAACGTTGTTTGCAGCGGATCGCTCTCCTGCATTCTGTACTCTCCACCAAACTACTATACAGACTAGCAAAGTGAATCTCAAGGTTAGGAAATCGGTCGTAGGGCTGCTTGGTCTGGTTGCTAACATTTACCATTTCGGATTCCATCCATTAGTTTTGCTTGATCTTAAACCAACGTATTGGACTGATAGAGATTTTGCCCTGAATATATATCGCTTGAGGAAATGTTATTAAAGACCCTGAATCATTATTTCGTTAACTTGAATCATTGGAAGACCACAGTACCCTTGAGCAAGGAAGTGAACCTCTTCCCGCTGCAACGGTACTGCAAAGGCTGCCTGATCTTTAAAAAAAAAAAAAAAAACCCAGCCAGAGAGTGAAGAGACAATTTGCTCACTTGTGAACTAATAAAATATGTCAAATTCCTGGAGGTGAGACTCTTCTGTTTAATTTAAAAAAAAAAATTAAAAAAAACATTCTCGCCTCCCTGCAGCGAGCGCAAACGTCTGCAACGTGGTACTCATGAGACACTCGGAGCTGTCGGAGGGCATCAACGTGCTCGACGACGGCGGGAACGTGGTGGGAACGTCGAAAGTGGCTGCCAGGCATGTACGTCACTTTTTTTTAATCTCGTTTTCACTGCTGGCGATTTAATGCAATGTTTGTGAATGCAAATAATGCTAAATGTAAATGAGAAGGTATTGAGTCTCCTTCTCACTGTGAAGATATTGTTCTTTCTTTTTGTTGTGTTTTGTGACAGGCTCTACTAGAAACGGCTCTGACCAGAGTGGTCCTGCCCATGCCCATTCTGATCCTCCCTCCCATCATCATGTCGGCACTGGAAAAGTAAGAGATGGCATTATTTTTATCTTTCATGAGTTGTTCCCTTATCTCAAATTTAATGAGCTTTCTTGGCTTCTACTAAGACGTTTTAAGCAAAGTTTTATTAATACCGACAAATAAATGATCATGTTTAATTAATATGTAGAATATATTTAAGACTTAACGTTGGTGGTGAGATTTGCTCAAAATAACAAAAATATAGAATATTGCCAGACTTATAACTTATAATAATCATTAGGTTATTGTTTTAGCAATAAATGACGATGAGAAACTTTTTTTTAATCGCATAATAGACTTTTTTGGCTCGACCCTGAGAACAGTGCATTTCAATAATAATAAGTGTCACTTTTTGAGACCGTGGTCATTGCTGTGGACTTTTGTGGATTAAATAGAGGCAGTTAAGAATATCAACAGCAAACTACACCAAAAGCAGAGACACACCTTTTATTCAAAATGGCTTTTTGTCTTGGAAAGGAAATAGTGTCGGACCGTTGTCTTCCTTCCTTTCTTGTTTAGTTTCCTCTGCATTTTGAATCTGAGTTTCTGTAGGTGGCGCCCTTTTCTTTGTCCATTCAGCCATTGTGGCTTCTGCCTGTTTCAAATACCAACATAGCTGCTGTTGCACACGTTAAATGCATCACTTCATGTGGGCAAAATATACATTTTTTAACAGGAAAAAGAGACCAAGACTCTGCAGAGCATATTTCTTTTCATGGAACATTCGAGTAACCCCCTAATTAAGTGATAATTCAGAAATAATAATTCTTAATATTGCAGCATCTCCTTCACCTTCAAGCCTGCTACTGCAGCCATTGAACCGTTTCCACCACTGAGATTCAGTGTTGTGTGATCCGACCATAATGATGCCTTAATGATGCAATGTGTTCATACGGCCGTCGTGTGATCGACGGCCTGACTGAGCCTGCGGTGTGCCGAGGAATGCGGCCATCTTTGTGAATCCTTGACGCCACTTGTCCCGACCGCTCTGAGACGGCGGGGCCGAGACGGCGGGGCCGGCTGCCCAGGTGTGTTTGGGATTCCTGGCAGCTGCGTGACCGGGCGGGGAAGAGAGAGGGAGTGTGTAGAGAGCAGAGATGCTGGGAGCTGGACTGTGGTTGCAGGCAGGTAGCGCTCAGCCTTCCTCCTATGTCGGCTCGCCTTCACTGGCTCTCAATGGAGCGAGAACAAGGGGACGGAGACGGGGCCCTGCGCGGCCCCTCCATGATGGATTACTCTGCTGAGAGCAGATGTGGGGCAGCGACGGCGGGTTTCTGTCCTTCATGTGCTTCGGTAGCAGGCAGATGGTACAGACCCGTGAGTGTGTCCAAACTTCTATTTGTTTTTGTGAGTTTTAAGCAATAAATATTATAGTATACTTGAAACTGAATAGAAAAAAACAACATTGGATCGCCTGTTTTGTCCAATAAAACAAATTAAACACCTGATGAACGAGGCAATAGGCATGAGACAGTATAAAAATGTCATATCACGATCATCCTGGCCAAAATAATTACGATTATCCCAATAATCATAAAAATATGCGTAAAACGGACAAGACACAACATTTTTAAATGGACATCCTTTTTAGTGAACAATTAAATAATCTTAAATAAGATGATAATTTAATCATATGGTCTACCTGCATAAATACATTGTTAAAATGTATTTTTGTATCCTGTATTTTTTTTTAAATCTGGCCCTATTTTTCACTTCTCTACTGATGGTGAACTAGACAGCTTTTTAAAGTCACTTGTGTTCAAGTGACGCTATTTATAATATCCCTCTTATGATGGATTATTGTGAGTGTCACATCCCTGCAAAGCACCAATATCACCACAAAGTAGACCTCACTGATGTGAGGTGTTGGTTGGGTGCATCTCCTACCTGGTGTGCAATGTTTTGAGAATTTTAAACACATTTACATCCAAGTTCATTGCTTAAACTTTTCTCCCTTCCTTTATCTGTCTCGCATTATTACTTCCCTCATGTTTTACCTCCTTAGATTCGTGGAATATAACGGGACCTACTCGTGAAAGCATTATGGCGCTGCTTGTAGAGATATTCTGTGAGGGAACTTAATGTCACAGAAGCACATGACGGGGAACTTTTTGATTTTAACTTCTGCTGCTGACAAAGACACACCTCTGGGTTTTATTTAATTCTGTTGCATTCTCATGTTCATCGTCACCCTGTCCTCCTTTACAAGGTGTTTGTTTAGTGTTGAAATTAGAAACCTGTGTGCAGTTTACAGTTGATTTTGTTTCCTGTTAATACACACTAAATCAAAATAAAGCTCACAAAACACCTTTGCTGACAGCTTTATTTCCATCACATTTATTTGTGTCCATCATGCAAACAGACTCGCATTCAGCAGCAATATAAACACTGTTATTCATTCATATCTGTGTTTTGCGTGGATATTGTATTAATGTGTCTTCTCATGGCGACTCGGAGCTCCAGGCTCGGTGTCCGAGGTTCACGTGAACCGTTAATCTCACGTTATTCAGCTCATGTAAACGCAGTCACTATTTCCTGCAAATTGTGTCATTCATTTTGGATAATATCAAGTTTTATAATCAATTTGACGGTTTTCAAACCCGATCCTCACAACTTTCCTCTTCTGTAAACCAGTTCTGAGATGTGTATCTGCACGTTTGTGTGTCTAGCCTAATTAAACCATAGAAGCCGTATGTGTTAATGAGCTCCCTCATTAAGCAGTAGCTCTCCTCGTTAGGGGGAGAGGCGTCGCTGACGGAGGAGAGACGGAGCAGCGCTTTCTCAAGCTCCTGCTGAGTTCACTGTCCCACACACTGAAGAGGGAATTATCCTACGGAGGGAGGAGAAAATATATTCCTGGAGATAGGTTTCCAAAACGTCCTTAAAAAGCCTCATTTGTTCAGATGGAGAAAACGCAGCTTTTATAACCTATTTTTACAAGGAAATATGTGCGATAACATAATAAGTGGCCATATAGAAATATTCTACCCAAATGACAGTAAAAGGAAAGATTGAACTGGAAACATGAATGGTTTTAAACCCTTGAATCTGTGACTGAACAGCGAACGTGTGCTGATAATCTAATAAAGATGTAGGGTTTGTGTCTGTTTATGAGAAATCCTGAATAAATCCCCACTTTCTTTCTCCTCCGTCCCTCCAGGCTGCCTCTCCTGCAGCGGCGGCGGAGGCTCGTCCTGCCCGTCCACAGCCTGGTCTGCCTCGCCGCCTTCGGCCTGGCTCTGCCTCTCGCCATCAGCCTCTTCCCACAGATGTCCCAGGTGGGTCATCCCAAAATAACTCTCTTCTCTACCTGCCTACCTGCCTTTCCTCTTAGACACGATAGACGGTCATGTAATAGTGTCTAGTGGAGTTACAAAATTCTAGATTTTTTTTTCTTTTCTTGACATTTCTTGTGTTTTTTTTGTTTGCTTATTAGACCAAATTGTTGTGGGTGACACCTCTTC